>NC_052942.1:2660151-2812651 GCF_013358895.1 Oreochromis aureus | reverse complement strand
AGATCCGGGCCATCAACACCTCGCCCTGCCCGTGATCAGGTACCCTGCTGGGGTAATAGGCTGGCCAAAGGAGGAGATAGAAGCCACTGACATAAAGACAAAAAGCTCCTTACCATGCATGGAGGGTTTCACCCCAAGTCCAGCACCCTGAGGCTGTATGCTAAGCGGAAGGAAGGGGCCGGGGACTGGTGAGTGTCAGCACCACAGTCCAGGATGAGACAAGAAACATCCACGAATACATCACGAAGATGGCCCCAACTGACAGCGTGCTCAGTGAATACCTCAGGCAGCAGAAACCCAAGAAAGAGGAGGAAGGCGAGGAACCATCATGGAAGGACAGGCCCCTGCACGGTATGTACCACCGGCAGATAGAGGAGGTGGCTGATATCCAGAAATCCTACCAGTGGCTGGACAAAGCTGGACTGAAAGACAGCACAGAGGCACTAATCATGGCAGCACAAGAACAAGCTCTGAGTACAAGATCCATAGAGGCTGGGGTCTATCACACCAGGCAAGACCCCAGGTGCAGGCTGTGTAAAGATGCCCCAGAGACAATCCAGCACATAACAGCAGGGTGCAAGATGCTAGCAGGCAAGGCATACATGGGCGCCATAACCAAGTGGCCGGCATAGTGTACAGGAACATCTGTGCCGAGTATAACCTGGAAGTCCCGAGGTCAAAATGGGAGATGCCCCCAAGGGTGGTGGAGAATGACCGAGCTAAGATCCTGTGGGACTTCCAGATGCAGACGGACAAAATGGTGGTGGCTAACCAACCAGACATAGTGGTGGTAGACAAACAGAAGAAGGCGGCTGTAGTGATCGATGTAGCGGTTCCGAATGACAGCAATATCAGGAAGAAGGAACACGAGAAGCTGGAGAAATACCAAGGGCTCAGAGAAGAGCTCGAGAGGATGTGGAGGGTGAAGGTGACGGTGGTCCCGTGGTAATCGGAGCACTAGGTGCGGTGACTCCCAAGCTAGGCGAGTGGCTCCAGCAGATCCCGGGAACAACATCGGAGATCTCTGTCCAGAAGAGCGCAGTCCTGGGAACAGCTAAGATACTGCAGGGACCCTCAAGCTCCCAGGCCTCTGGTAGAGGACCCGAGCTTGAAGGATAAACCGCCCGCAGGGGCGTGCTGGGTGTTTATAGATATATATAGATATATCTATATATAGATATATCTATATCTATATATATCTATATATATCTCTATATAGATATAGATATAGATAGATATATAGATATTATATCTATCTATATCTATATCTATATATATATATATCCTAGTTATCCACTTGTCAGTATTTTTTGAGTAAATGGATATCACTGATAAATCAGTGGTGATTCACCTGCAAATGTTTTTAACAAACTTTGTTTTTTGTAGAATTCATCAGCAGCTGTGAAGAGATGCATTTGAATATCTTCTGGTTCCACTTTTCCTTACCTGGAAGCTGAGGATGGCTGATTCCTGACAAGGACACAAACCTCAGTGCTTATCATGGGTGTTACATCCTCTGTGCAGCAATTCCAGAGAAAACGAAAGAGCAACGACCACTCATTAAGACCAGCCAGAAATCTGTCCCTTTCTGGCAGCTGTGGAAACTTCCAATAAGAAAGTTTGCATTCTTAGAACAATGCTGGATCATGTGTGATGTGTCATCATATGAGGATATTACATTTTGCCTTGATTCTGCTCAATTAAGTGTTTTGATCGTTGATCCAGTATGGCAGCTTTGTGTTGTGCTGCAAGTTAAAACCCATTGTCCTCATGAGCACAGCATCTAACAACTCTCCTTGAAAAAAGTCGATTGACTTTAACTGGACACAATGGTTTCCAGTGGGAGATGCATTCATCACTCATCCGTGACACTGGAGAAGTCACCTGGATGAGTGATAAAACAATTTTCCATGGAAAATCCAGAGGAACTAAACTTTGTTGTTGTTTCTTTGGGCTCAATTTTGCCTGAGGCTGAAATTGAGCCCAAAATGTTTTCTTCTTTCAGAAGAAAACATTTTGCCAATAATCAGATAAAAAGATTGTTGAACCAGGTGGTATTCTCTGGAGTTTAAGACCAAAACTGAACTAAGTGAATTGACAGACTGGAATTCATAAGATGAATAGAAATACTGCTGAAGCTGAATGATGTGTGTGTGTGTGTGTGTGTGTGTGTGTGTGTGTGTGTGTGTGTGTGTGTGTGTGTGTGTGTGTGTGTGTGTGTGTGTGTGTGTGTGTGTGTGTGTGTGTGTGTGTGTGTGTGTGTGTGTGTGTGTGTGTGTGATCTTTGTTTTCTCCAATTCACCAGGTCTGTAAAGTTCAGTATGACTGTGGTACATGATACAAAAGAATAAATACAGAAGAATAACAACTTTATGTGAATAACTTTACTCTTCTTAAAAATAACTCATAAAACAAGTAAAAGTACAAATGTGTACAAGTTAGAGACTTCCTCAGTAAGTTTACACTCTTTTGGAGTGATTTTAATTGTGTGTTAAAGAAGAAAGAGATTAGGAGGTAAAGTAGAGGATGCAGAGTCCATCATCACTGAGGCCGTCTCTCCTGCATGAAGTCCAGGTGCTGGTTTTCCAGTGTGTGCGTCTGATGGCCCAAAGCTGACTCAGAGCTGTAACACCATCAATGGCTGCAGTATGGAACAGATGTGGGTGTGTCCTCATCTCCCAGAGGAGTCCAAATCGTCATCAAACAGCCCTACAGACACAAAAACGTGAAAATATAAACAACCAGACTATCAGCAGTGATTTAAGTACTTTAAGACCTCCGTGAAAATCATTTACAGTATATATCACAGAATTTAAGGCCTTTATAATCACAGAGCATACAGAGAAAAGTACTAAACTGAATCAATTTCAGCTTTCATTTTTCATGATGTATATTGTATTAATAATTAAATTTCATTATCTGTATTACCACACATTTGCCACACAGGTGTAGATACTATAGGTTCGGTGAATGCTTACATTGCACTGATTAGAATATACTGGACATTCAAAGCTAAGATTCAGCGCACTGTGTTAGAGGCTGGGATTTGATGAATTCATCATATATACAACCTTTGATCATCATTTATGTCCAGTTGAGAATGAATCTGTGCGCTCACATATTAAATGAACTGAAATCAGTAGTGTGATCTCCAGTCTTTATATGTTGAATGAGAGAACTGACAGGTGTTATTTTAATCAGCCTGTCTCAGTTGTTTTAACTAAGTACCATAGAGTAATGTGGTAACATCTGGACTGACGAGTTTACTGTCAGCATTGTAATCGCTAGTTTAAAGGCTGTAGGTTGCAGCCATTGCTCTAACACCGTATAAATGTAACAGGCCTCAGTGCTGGTTCTAACAGTCTGAGCTGCTTCCAGCTTTATTTGTGAAGAGCACAGCAGTTTACAAAACACGTAGCGAGCTCGTACAGCTGCGACGTAAAACTTTCATTAGCTAAGATGATCTTAAAATAACGGGGCTACGTGCGGTGGCGCTGGCGTTAGCCACGTTAGCACCTTACCTTCAACAGGTGGTCAGACTGTGTAGACAGGCACTCAGTCAGAGGTTGGCTCTCCGTTTCGCTGCAGGCTCCCTTCATTCTTCACATATCCGTGTCGAGCCGAGTGTAAATCCCGACGCTGAACGGCCTTTGTACAAGCACACACGCTTCGTAGCAGGGAGAAGCTATGAGCTAGAAAAATCCAGGCTGGCAGACAGCCTGTGTCCGACCAACCAATCAGAGAGCTCCTTACATCCCACGGTGTGGCTAATTTGAATAGCCTCCAGCAAGTTGTTAATCGAAGAGCTAATCCAGCAGCTAATCCCGGAGCGAACAGGAAAGGGAAATGGATTTTGAACTGCAGTTTATTAAATTGCAAGTGGAAAAAGGATTTTGAACTGCAGTTTATTAAATTGCAAGTGGAAAAAGGATTTTGAACTGCAGTTTATTAAATTGCAGGTGGAAAAAGGATTTTGAACTGCAGTTTATTAAATTGCAAATGGAAAAAGGATTTTGAACTGCAGTTTATTAAATTGCAAATGGAAAAAGGATTTTAAAATGCAGTTTATTAAATTGCAAGTGGAAAAAGGATTTTGAACTGCAGTTTATTAAAGTGCAACTGAAAAAAAGGATTTTAAAATGCAGTTTATTAAAGTGCAATTGGAAAAAGGATTTTGAAATGCAGTTTATTAAATTGGAATTCAAAAATGAATTTACAATTGCAGAATTTATTCTGCAATTCATTATTAAAGCACAGAAATTTTTATTTCGATGCGCGTGGCTCTTGTGGTCCTCCATAGACAACAACATCAGGAAGAGTGTGGATGAGAAATCAGAGAAGAACCAGGTGAGCCAATCCAACAAATGGGCTACTTTAGCTCACATTTCTGAAAAAGTTAATACCAAGAAAACTAAGTTTGTTGCAAACAGAGATGCATAGCTGCAGATCACTTAGGGTGCCGATGCCGAACCCTGACAGAACGTGCCATCAACGGACACGTGAGCCTCAGAACTGGACCACAGAGCAATGGCACAAGGCGGCCCGTTCTGATTAATTACATTTTCTTTTAGACCACGTGGATGGCTAGGTGTGTGTGTTTACAGTGTTGTACACTGTTGGAGATGGTGTGATAATTTGGACAATGGTCTGCTGGGAAACCGTGGGTTCTCCGATCCTGCATTGTTGCAGACAATAATAACAGAGAACATCTGAACCAGAACTGTTTGCTATCTTTGATGACAGAAATTCAAATTAATAATTTTCTGTTGACCAAATAATCCAAATGACTATTTTAAAACATAAACATCAAACTTTATTTATGACATTATTAAAAGTACTGTTTTGACATGTTAAAGTAGAGTTAAAGTTACAATAACTTTTGGTTTCTGAGCTTTGAATTATATAGATTTATAATCATTTTAGAAACCCTGTATGAGCAGTGATTTGCTTCAGATGAAAGCTGTCTCAATGCCCAACTGTACCTGAACATACAGTACCATTATTCCTTCAAGCTGAGTGGCAGCTTTTGTCCTCTTTCCCCCATGCTACATGTCACCACCATCATTCAGTAGCATTATGCCCTACGATTCCTTCCCTACTGACCCAACAATCAGACAGGATTGGAGTGAGTCCCCTGCTGAGACCTGAGGAAAGAGCAGCAAATGCAGCGAGGAAGGAGAAAAAGTGCAATACAGTGAGAAAAATGCTCTGCTTTTTTTTAAAGATGAGGTGGGGTGTCTTATAAAAGCAGGTTGAGCAGCAAAGAAGTCGGTAGTTGAGATAATGGAGAGACTGACATTCAAAGTCAGTGCTTGTTTGGAGTTAAATGAAGTGAAATCCTGCTGTGGTTCAAAAAAGAATGTATGTAGCATCTACCAAGGCCAATAAATAGATGCCTCCCATATAAGTGGAACTTCTGCTAAATTACTAAGTCTATGGTATAAAATATCTAAGGCCATTGGCTCACAAGCAACCCCAGCATTTGGCTTTGATTCTTCTTTGAAAGAAAACTTCTCTTTCTTTTCTCATAAAGCAAAGGAAAACCGAGCACGCAAGGACACAGATGGTCCAGTACTTTTAGAGAGAAAACCCTTTGTCACATGCCTGTGTGCATATTTGTGGATAAAGCAAGTGAACGGAGTAGGAGAGCAAAGGAATAATCATACTCTTCATTTCACAGCGAATAATTGCTGTGCCAACTTGAGAGCATGTGGCCAGTGATGGAAGTGCTCTCTTCCTTCCGTCTTCCTTGAATTCACTAATCTTGAGAAACTGTAAAACTGAAGCTGTTACTCTGAAACCGTTTCCTCCAGCTTTCAAGTGTATGTGGCACCCTGAGTATTTTGAGCATTAAGAACAAGTCTCAGATGTGTTCCTTTTGTGTTCGTGTCCCCCCCCCCGCCACCATCATCTTTTTTGCTATTTGTTGTGACAATAGTTTGCATCATAACACAGAGCGAAAAGCTCATTTGCTCCCACCTGATGTGATGTTAGGGCGATATTTAGTTTCGCCAGTAGGTGGCAGTGGCGGCTCAGCCAAACGGGTAACTGGCAAAATAATCCTTCACAAAAGTAACAATGGAAGCCGCCAGTAACACTGAATTGTTTTGTTGTATTTCAGGTGAGAGCAATATACGAGCACTACATACATTTATGTAAAGTTGATGCTTAATTAACATGTTTGGAGTGTAATTCTTGCTTATATGGTGTTTAATGTGAGCGGATAAGGGAGTTGTTTCACGTTATCTGTGGGTAATGCTAGTAACGTTTGTGCGCTAGCTAAGTCATGTTAGCCTCCTGCATTAACCTCTGTAACCGTGTTGTTCCATCAGTAATGTGAAAGGAAACTGTTAGTTGGTTTCAGTTAACGTTATAGGAAATAGACCAGCCAGTACATGTTATGTTGTCTATTGTTTACTGGTCATTTTCTCTCTGTGTTAAGGGCTGATTAATACAGGGCCATTACACGTAATGTCACAAAAGTAAGGCCAGTTATTACAATGGAAGCCGCCAGTAACACTGAACTGTTTTACTGTGTTTCAGCGCAATAAACCTTCATGTGCACCTGGATGAACCTTGTCTTCCTTCAGTGTGTAACATGTATACTTTCTTTGGATGAATTCTGATTTTTACTTTTCATTCAGATTCACTCATTGCTTAGAAGAAATTTGAAGTCAACTGAAGTTCACACCAGAGGTTGGAAAGAAAAAGGAAAAAATATTTTCTATCACTCATTTTATCTATTTAACAATAAGTGAGCAATCAGGGTGTTGAGGTTGTTCTGCAGTACAGTGAAATAATTCACACATAACACCATAACTAATGTATGTTTTCAGTGTCAGAGTTTGAACTCTTTGTTAACATAAGATCAAAAATCTTGTAAAATCTGCTGGTCACAGAGTGTTGCAGAAGATAAAGGCTGTCATACAGGGCATTTTTATGCATTGTTAGCATTTTAAATATTAGCGTGCTAAGTTGTCAGCTGAGGCTAGCAAGCTTAGTTACTAAGATCCTTTTATAAACTATATGGGAGCAACACAGACACACAAATACATCCTAGGGCAAGATTGCCAGCAATCTATACACTCTTAATGTTTAAACATTAAGTACACACCATCCAGTCTATCAGAGGCCTATCACAGAGAGACAGCCAACCATCTGTGCCCATACTCACATTTTAGAGTGATCAGTTAACTTAACCCAACTAATTGCATGATTTTGGGAGAAAGCTGCGTACCCAAAACAAAGATAGAGCATGCAAACTCCTCACAGAAAGCCCCAAAGGCAGTCAATGGATCACATCAATATTGTTTCACTTCCTAATGAGGAGCTTGCAAAATACATTGAGTACACACCATGTGTGACACAGCGCAGCTCTTTTATTTGAACTTTATTTCACTCTCTGACGTATCGGAGCTACTTCTTGCTGGGTCTGGGGATAATTAAATGTTTAGCATTACACAATTAATTATAAAGAGAAAACACGATTTGCATTTGCTTAAATGTTCATGTAGCACCTGTTCATGTTACGGTAATAAAAATGTATTTTGAAACTATAAACCATTGAACTTTGCAATCACCACTTCACAACAACCCCTAGAAATGTTGAATGTAAGGTAAAGACCCTCCAACAACACCTATCAGAAAGCACTTGGCAACGCTGGGAAGGAAGAAGAAAACAAAAAGAGAGCGGAAAAACACAAACTGTAAGAGAGAGCCAGAATTTAATAATTACTGGTGATTAAATACAGTAGCGGTGTATGAACACAAGAGAGTAAAAAGAGGTGAGAGAAGAAGAAGAAACACTCAGTGCATCCCGCTAACGGCCCTTTTTTAGCATAGCTAAGGGAGGGTTCAGATTCCCTGATTATTCAGAAGGATTTTTAATTCTGGGTTTAACAGCAAAGCAGTGAACAGAAGCCGATATAGGAGAAATATGGTCTCGCTTTCTAGGACTCTCACTGCAGAATTCTGGATCAACTGGAGGCTTTTCAGGGAGCTTTTAAAGCAATCTGATAATAATAATAGTTAATTACAATAGTCCCGACTAAAAGCAGCGAAGCATGAATTAGCTTGTCAGCATCCCTCTGAGACAGGATATTTCTAAATTTAGCAATACTGCACAAATGAATGAAGGCAGATCTCCAGTGTGGAACCTTTAACATATGCACTAAAGCAGGCATTGTGACTGAGAATCCCCAAACAATGATGTCATTTAAAACGCAAATCTTCCATATCCCGTACAGAGAACACGCAAATCATTAGTGTCACTATCTTCTTTTCTTCTGTGTTGATTTAAATGGCTGTAAATGACGATGCCTGTGAGTGACAGGCGTACTGACAACAGTTGTAATCATGAAACTATTCAAGCTCCTCTGCACCATACATTGTTGGTTTTGGCTTGTGAAGGCAGGCTGCTGACAGATACGGCAATCCAGGCCATATTCATTAAAATTTCACTTTTATCTGTGCTACATCTGTGCTACAAGTATTTTTTCAATTTGCAAGAGAGAAACAATATAACAGTATACCAACAATTATATCTCTGTGAGTAAACTCAAAAATCGATTCCGTTACAGTCACCTTGTACTAAACGAACGTATAAATACTTTAAAAACTGGATCTGCATGCAATTACACTGCATATGATAATGATCCTAAATCATTCCAGGTTGAAATTGCAAACCAAATTGCACGAGAAGAGACAAACCAACTTTCTATTTCCATAGGGGCTGTGATGCACACACAGTATAATGCATGTGGAGAAGTAGAAGAGTGCTGTATGAGTGTCCACATAGTTCATCCTAACGGTCTGTGGACATATTATTGGATTGAGGTGGCGAGCAGTTTGCTGACAATAATCTGAAAGAGATCAGAGGCAGCAGACAGGAAGAGACATTCATTAACAGCAATCCCAGTTATAGAATTGGCATAACAGCTTTGAAATTGCTTACAGGATCAATAATGTGTGGGTGTGTACACACACACTCCTGTGGGCTCTGTGGTTTAAAGTATACCCTACAATTAGGGTGGGTACAATTTTAAAACTAGGGTGGAGGTGGGTTGGAAAGCGACTTGCAGGGGCAGGTTGAAGTAGCATTGTGATTTTCTAATCTTCGGAGATTCCTCGGTGAGCTTCACTCTGCAGCCTGTCAGCATTTCAGAAGAGTTCATATTGACATGAGTATGAAAAGGTAACAGTTAAAGAGCATGATGACAATGATTACTATTGTACCGCAAAGTGATGAACAAGCTGAGGATGTAAGGAACAAATTAAATCACATTGTGGAGTGTGGTGGAGAAATGGTCCCAAAACACCTCAGAAGACAAAATCATAATATTCATAATAAAACAGCTGGTAGACTGTGAAGTTAGCGATTTATTAACACAAGTCGTGTCATTTCATGGAAGAAAAGGTATATTTGTTGCTTTTATACTAATTGGTTAGCTCTATAATCTGAATCACTATGTTATGTTATTGTTTTTTTGTTGTTGTTGATCATAATTCATGTCTAAATACATAAAGAATATCAAGTTTGTTGATTGAACTCCTATACCTGTTTTATTTTGAAATATTGTGAGATATATGGGATGCATACACAAAGCAGATGAACATCTGTTGCACTGTGCTTCCCTTTGTGTCTAACGCCGCTCCTGACATAAAAATAAATGACTGTAAGTTTTGTTATTTAACACCGTAGTTACACAATCTAGGTTACTTTCTCTGCACGGTGCTAGTTTTTTGGTTTTTCACCCTAACCCCTAAAGGTTTTGGTAATATACAAAATTGCACTGATGGTGTCAGTACAGTAGCACTTTAAAAACAACACGTGGCTGAATAAAGTGTTGTACAACAGAAATATAAGAGGTACAATAAGAATAACAAACACAATAAATAAATAACAATAAAATAACAGTGTCAGTTCCCCACTGAGTCAAAGGCCAGCGAATAAAAACGACTTTTTAACCTGGATTTAAAGACTTAAAGATGTAGATTGCATAACGTGAAGACGAAGATCATTCCAAAGCTTCGGGGTCTCAATAGCGAACGCTCGGTCTGTGCCCCCATTGGCTGATGTTTTCTTATAGAGTGTACTATTTTGTTGAAGAGCATCATTTTTGTGGTCATTTGTTCCTTGCATTTTGCCAAACTGGATGGGAGAACTGTAACCTTTTTCACCTGCCTGTTATGAACCTGAGGCGTTCACACTGCACAGCGAATGCTTGGAGAATCTATGAGTATAGATGCAGTTCACCTCAAGAAATATCAGCTCAGATAATAAATGGCCCATTGCTGACCTCTTGTTTAATTTCATGATCACAAATTTTAGCACCATGTCCCACACATCTGTCGATTTACATTTGAAACAAGCTGCAAGGTTTACAGCAGTGATGAAAGCTGCCTTTCAGCCTTGCATGATGAGCCTGAATTACTAGCTAGTTGCAAAGAGCAAAGACACATGTTATAATATAGCAGCCTTCTTTTTTAAATAATACATGTGGTGCATACTGTATGAATATAGGAGTTTTCAACAACCAAAGCTGACAAGACAGGTGGTGTAATTAGGTTCAGTGCTCCTAGGGGTCGCTTTAGGAACCTTTATGAGGCAAGCTTATCCATGCTTATGACATCTCTGTACAACACAAACAAAGATGAAGACAATCTGACTGCTCTAATAAACATCCTGACAGGAAATTGTGACTGCCAACAAATACGAAGCCTCAGCGATCAGGTGTGTGAGTCAGCATGACCGTCTGGAAACCAAAATGGTGTTGCACATTTGAAATGAGAACTGAAGACAGCTGGTAAACATCTCAGTGCTCGATGGACAATTTTCTTACAAAAGTATTTTGTTCTCC
This sequence comes from Oreochromis aureus, assembly GCF_013358895.1. Lineage (NCBI taxonomy): Eukaryota > Metazoa > Chordata > Actinopteri > Cichliformes > Cichlidae > Oreochromis > Oreochromis aureus. The sequence goes on along the minus strand of NC_052942.1, from coordinate 2,801,792 downwards.
ATCTATAATCTCTTTATGTGAATAAATCCTGTGTGCTGCATGGAAACTACAATCACTGATTTTTTTTCTTTTAACCATTTCAGTCTATCAACAAAATATCACCTCTGACTCAGGCCATGAGTGCTCTGGCTCTTTCCCTTTTTTCTTATTTGCTTTGGATGTGAGTGTCAGCTGAATGCCTGGAAAGTAAAGATACAAAAACTGTGCAGCAGGCATATCCATTTGGGGCCAAACAAACAAATGAGTCGAAGCTCTCAAAAGAACAAGGCTTTTTTTCTCTCTTGTTTGCCCAATTTCTGCTCTGTTCTCTCCACATCAAAATCCCCTGGCCATTGTTCAGCAGCATACTGCATCTCTTCACATGTTTAGTGATTGTTCAATCACACTGCTTTTACCACCTGCCCACTTCTTTAACAGACCATTTTGACTATGTTACATTAAAATGATCTCTGCAGTAATATCATTCAGCCTCCCACTGCACTGCAAAACAGTACTGTCCACCGCTCAGTCTGCTGCTGTTTGAAACATGATAGCTAAACATTAGCATTAAAAAATGACAAAGGTCATAAAGGAAAAAAGAAATTCTTGCTTACAGCTAATTTTAGGATATCCCACACCATTTAGAAAGTGTGGGTGCTTCACTCATGCCATGATATTATTCAAATCATGCAATTTATGGGGCAGTGATTTCTACAGTTTAATATTTGAACTGAATATTCCACTGGAGCAGAGATTAGTTGAATAAACATAAGTGAGTGAAAATAGGGCAGAATAAAAATACATTAGCCTCTTAATAGCAGGTTGTTGAAAACCTGTCTAGAGTTAAGAATTGGGCCACTTCCGTTTTTTAACCCAATGCTCAACAGAAACATTTACAGAAAGTTGAAAATCTTAAATACTATACCTAACCCTAGATGGGTTACCAATGGCCTACTAGATGGTAACAGATTAAAATATAAAATAAATACATACAAAGAAAATATGATAGGAAACAAATCATTCAGATATCAGGATTGTTTATGTCCATATACTGTGATGATAGAATAATATAGCATATGTTGACCCTTAAGACACATAAAAAGAAAATAAGACAGGAAGCTAAAATTATTTAAATTAATTTAAATTATATATGCTAATTAAGTTATTAGTCCGGTCTTTAAGTCTGAGGTCATTAGCCGTTTCTGGGTCCAAACTCTGCTTCAGGTCCCAAAGTCAAACGATCACTGCGGCATCACTGAGAGTTAAAAACTGTGGAAATTCTTTCATCTTTAATAAAATGAGCAGCGTTGCTGCTTTACCAGGTGTAACTATTATGTTTAACATCCAGGCATCCATGAAAACAGAATTTATTCAATTTAACAGAGTTAGAAGTTAACAGGAAGTTAGCTCGCTAGTTTCCACCTAAACATGATATAGCATGTTCTGACTGAGAGATTTCTGAAACATTCAAACGTACAGCTCTGCTGTCACTTCCAACATAAATGAAGACAGGAAACTAAACAGCAGTGACGTTTGTAGGGTTACTGAAGTTGGACTAGCTGGTATATAATGATGTGCTATGTGTGGCTAGCGACACAGCTATGTTAGCATTACATAAACAGTGAAGCTGGAGGATGAACGCTAACTTTTTTCCACTCGATAAAAGTTAACGTGAGGGTTCCTGATGGTTAGGGACAAATGCAGTTGCATGGCAGGATGCTGTAAACGGACCAAACTTCAGTCAGGAGAACAACTGAGATAATCCATCCACAATATGAGGTTAGTCATTAATATACTGCTGCATGGGCTGGGCTGTAGTTACATCGTAAGGTTTTAGAAACTGAGCTTTAAAATGAACAGTGGTAATAAAAACTGAGAAAGGCCGACAGTGATCACTGACTGTTTTTAGTGGCTTGTTGAGATTACATAGAACAAGATACAAAGCATTAAAACATGTTAAAAACACAACAGCCTTATTAAACGCAGGGTAGTTTCGGTTCATCACGGCATCACTTAAAGATTAGATAAGATAAACCTTTATATATTTCACAGGTTATCTGCTCTAGAAATCACGTGGTATTCTGAGATATATTTCAAAATGGCTTTCTTCTTTATGTATTGTGATGAAATTACAATCATCCAATCCTGTTCACATGATGGAGTGACATAGCCATGACAAGCCTTTCATATACTGTTTTCTTCACTTCAAAATGTTATTTTGTCAAACACTAACAACTCTTAGCAAGGGTCAAATCGGGCTGTTTGGGGGGGCAGCAACTATTATGGCTGCAAGACTGATGCACTTCGTTTCTCAGCATTACAATTACCCCAGCCAACTGCCGGCTAGTCAAGGTATGTCTGATTAGAAAAAAAGACCACAATGGAAAACTACCAGTCATTGTTGAGCCTCCCCAGAATCAGTGTGGGATTATCTTGAGAGAGAACATGACCAAAGAAGAGCTTTAAAATGTTCTTCGTCAAGCTTGAATGAATATTAAGGAAATTACAAGAAAGCTTGCCTAAGAGTTTATGCAATGATGGAGAATAAAGGTGTTCATGCCCAGGGGATAAAGTGGGATTTGGCAGGTGCGGGAACCCTAGTATTGGGTGTAGCAGTACAGCATGCAGAAAATAATCAGACTGTGATCACCTGACCCGTCCTGCTATTGTGATATTCATTATTACTTAATGTGGTTTTTAGCCAACTGAATTCATCAAGCACTAAGCAGATTTTTCAGAAACAGTAAGGTTGATTGTCCAATCCCAAGACAATATGAAGTCTGTATAGAAAGTAGAATTGAATGAATCTAATCAACATGTTCGCCACTGAGCACTTACCATGTCTGTTCTGTGCCACTCCAATATGAAGTGCATTACTCTAAACTTCACTAAATTCTGCAAACTAACCACTTTAGCATGCACTAAAGACCAAGTGCTTAGTAGGCTTAGAATGACACAAAATTAGTATACTTCAATGTGTTTTGCAAGACGCTTTCCAAAAACAAAAAAACACATCATGTATAGATCCAATATCTGATTTGAAAACTTACATATTTATCAGTTTTACGTTATTTGTATTTTGGACTTCCTGTCAAATTATGAACAGCCACATTTTGTTTCTGACACCTTTTTATCAGAACCAGCAAACTGAGCTGCTTGTTTGTTGGATTGGAAAGTTGGAAATCATGAAAGTAACAGTGGATACAGGTAACACCTGATGTCTCAGCATTTCTCTATCAAGTGATCAAATTAAAAGTATGTATCTCTACCATTCTGTGCCAGACTGTGGAGCAAACATGACTGCAACATACTAAACCACTGCACTGCTTTTTGCACAATCACAGGTAACAACAGTGATGTTAAATTATTGTGCTGACTAATTTGCAAGTCTGAGTTATTAAAAAACTTACATTAATCTGTTCAACACAACATCAATATGTGTATGAACATAAAATAAATAGCTCACTGTGAAAAATGCTCCACTTTTGAAAATAACTTCAATGTCCTTTGAATCATTAAAAGCAGGAAAAACAACAGAGATGAACAGGAGGTTTATAAGGAGGAACTTGAAGAGACCCCACATGTGTCCCGCTCTGCTTTGGGACAGCATGCTTCTTCAGTGTAAACATAAAAAGGCACGATAAGTGCCAGATAACTGCAAACATGCAACAAGTGTCGCATATTAGTATCAGCTGGATTAGAGAAATAGAGATCGCTAGAGATCAATAATTGTAGCAGGAATGACGATCTGAATCTGCAGTCTGTCTTTTCAACTGTGGCCCAAAAGCAAAACAGCTCTGGTTCCAGTTTGAAAATATATAAATCATCTGTGAGTGTCAGTTAAGCAACAAAGACAAAAACTCTTACTGCCCCCCCACCAAAAGACGGACTGGGACACATCTACAGCAGGTACGGAGGATGCATGAAACTGAAGTGGACTATGCTATTCATCTCAGCTTGACACATATTGACAGCAGAGGTGCTGAGATCCATCTTGTGATGACAGTTCTCTCTGCGGTTCTATGTCTTCCTGTCAACATAAAAGCTCAAAAGGCCTTTAGAAGGTATACTGACATCACTTTTGATTACAAAACCACACCCCACTCTACTAAGCTGCTATGAAAAAACAGAGCTGCAACAAAAAAAGAAATAATTCCAGAAATTGTGCCTGAAACTACCTAAAATATGGATACAATGAAAGTACTGTTGGATACAATATAGATACATAGTATTGTACCAAATTATCCGTAATTTAAGATTGTTAATCGTACTTCATCTGGAAAATACTCATCAGTCTATTGTCCAAATAGTTTTGTGCCTCTGAAAATGACTACTCTACTGTGGTAGTTCCTAAACGGTTAATGAAATCTTAATTAAAGCTTGAATTGAAGCTGAAAGTGAACCTAAAACAGATTTGGATTGTTTTGACCTGAATATCCACCAAATACTGTTTCCCTCCTGTTGAACGTTAATGTTAATTCACCTGCTTCAATGCTGCTTTACAGCCTAATGAATTGACATTAGTAGGAGTCCCTACAGCACCACAGTAAATGATGGTTGAAATAGCAACAACTGTTCACATTTTGGCTGTGTTGGTGGTGGCATAACTTTTGCTGGGCTTTCATCCAAAGAGTTGGAGTTCATGTGGAAGATTTATGTCACACTGCTGCAGAGGCAAGAGAAAATGTGGGATTAACAAAACATGATAAATGGATGACCAAAGAGCCTCTGTTCAGTCTGAAGAATACTTACAGACAACAATCAAAGCACATACATAATTAGCACGAACACACATGCTAAGGTTTATTCTTACTCAGTCATATACTCTCTTCTGCTGACCCAAACAATCACAAAAGCACCAAATGCAGAACAATTAATGACTGAAAACAGCCTCCAACAAATGCTGCCTTGTTGGCATTAAACATGATGAAATATAGTGGCCAACTAGAAATAAGTCTACAGTTTTAGTAAAGCTAAATACATAGACTTTAGACTTTTATCACATCTAAATGATTCTGATAGTTTATTTTCTTATTATTCTGTATTACATGTACTGTATGGTGTCTCAAGTATATGTTCAATGAAATGTGTACTGACTAAAATACACCAGCGTTTCATTTTTTTCCATCCAGAATTATGAAGCTCTAAGATATGAAGCGCTGTTGTGCCATTTAGCCGAGGCTACTTAGGACAAGCAGAAAGCACAGCATGAAACTTTTATACAATATGTCTACTTCTCTTCCCCTGAGACTCAGAATTAGATCATGAACATGTATATTATATTGTAGCCCACTCCTTTAAAAGTATATGCTTGCTCAACTGAATATCTAAGGTTGAATCAAAATTCCGGCTCAAAACTAATTGCATAACTTATTATTTAATCATTGTCTATTTCTAATGTTTGCTATTTTAACGACACTTAGGTTCATCGTTTTGTTTATAAACACACATTGTGTGGTCATGTCCCTGTCGGGGTTTTTTGTTTCCTTAACCATGGAAATAATTCTGCGATCTTCAGCTGTCATCTGTGGTCTTTTGGACCTTTTGATGTTGCTGAGCTGAAAAGAACATCTTTTCTTTTCCAAATGTGCCTGAATATTGATTTGGCCATTCTTAATCATTTTGTTATCTCTCTAATTGATTTGCTTTGTTTTACAGCCCATCTTCTGCATCTCTTGAAAGTCTGCACTTCAATCACATTTTAATTATGTGATTTAAAATCACATGTACAGAGGCAAAACTAAAAAAATCTGTCTCTCAAATTATGGACTTACTCCCATTAAAATCAAACACATTTGGAAATCTGTGTTTGAGGGCTGTAATTCCAAAAATCCTGATTTAATCCTGATCACATCTTTAATGAGATTAGATGTCTCTGGATGTTTCACTTCTTCAACAAGTTTGTTGATTGACTTTTTAAACCATCTGGGAGAGATTTCTACTCTTCTGGCAACTGTTGGAGTTGGATGAGGTTCAAATCTCCAGTGGGTTTACAGGAAGCTGGAAAGATTAGAGCAGAGTGGGCTCACAAAGGAGGCAGAGTCATCAGAGCTGCAAAAAGTGTTCACTATGTGACAAAAAAAAATGTGTAACAGAAATATACTTCATTCATTGTATTCATATATTGTTATACAACTCTGGTATGATGTGGGTCATAATTTGATCAAGTTGAATCTCAGGGCCTGGAGCTTATCCCATCAGACATTGCATCCAAGGGGAAATTGCAGGATTGACTGCCAATCCATCCCAGAGCACACACATTCACACATTGGGGCAGATTTAAACCCTCGGACATGCTTGCATCACACTGCAGGGTTAAACCAAACCACCTTGAAGAGCAAGAGTCAAACCTTGAATCTTTCTCAGCTTCCTTTGGTCACTAGACCTGTCTTATACTCTTACACCTGCTATGATCAGTGCATTTCATATCTCACAAAATCAACAAATTCCCAAAACAAAATAATTGTCAAAGCCTTTGAAAATTAGAATGCTGTTTTAACATCTATCAGCATGATGTTTATTGTCCTGTCTAAACGTACTGACCATTTTGGCTGAGGTTTGGTTACAATTGAGCACAAAAAGTAGCTTATAAAACTATCATGATGTTGATTAAAACATTTGCCCAAAAGTATTTTTTTAAATGAAAATATTTTCCATTTCCATTTCTATTCAAGTTTTGAAAAAACAAATCAAAAACCAAAACACAGTACTAAGGATAAGATAATACTGGTGATGCACGTAAAGACTTACTTATGTCTCTCTTACAGTCGTATAAAAAAAGTAGGTCCCAGAAAAGTAGCTCATGAGATATAATGTATACACATCTTGAGTATACTAAAATTTCACACTTATCACGTCTGCAGCGGCAGACTGTGTGGACCCAGATGCAGACAATGGAGACCGTACTGAAGTAAACAAAGGGGAGCCATTTATCTTTGGATTGCATGGAAATACAAGCAAAAGGCGAAGGGAGACTAAGATTAACTAACAAAACTAAACTGAGAAAAAGGAATACTAAACACGAGGTACACTAAAAATGAAAACCTGAAACATGGAATCAGAAACAAGAAACCTGAGAACAGAAACATGAAGGGAGGAGAAAAGACGATCAGACAAAGGGAAACTCTCACAATACACAGAGGAAAACCAGAGGATGGGAAACAGGAGGGAACACAGCTGGAAGTAATCAGAGAAAAAGACAATTGAAAAGACTGGTGTCTCTAGCGTCACACGTCTCAGACCAGAGACAACAATAACCAGAGTTTGATCCCTGGCAGTGGATCAAACAGTGGCAGTGTGCCGAGTTTGGAAAAATGGTTAGACACATGTGGCGTACTGGGGGCTTCTGTTTAAGACTATGCTTCGTTCTCACCATCACCCAGACATCCTGTTTCCCTGGCTGCTCGAGACAAACTGCCAAGGGAGAGCTAATGAAGTTATCTGTAAGTTTTTAATTAAATTGGCTATGCACAAAGACACCACTGTGTGTTGGAACCAGAAGTGATACTCTACCGCAAAACTGTGGAGTAGAGCGACATCACATCACTTTTGGTGTTACAGTGAAGGTGTCTTGGTCCCTTGCTTGTGGGAGCAATCAACTAAATAACTTTAAATAGAAGGATTATTGTGAACACTCGATTTGCATTAACTGACATAAAGTTTAGAACCCATGGACGTCATCAAACGCTATGCTCCCTGTCTTGAGATGCTCTGCTCCACTGAAGTTTGCAGAGAAAAGCGTCTGGACTTCTTTAAGTTGCTTGAAGACGTTTCATCTCTCATCCGAGAAGCTTCTTCAGTTCTTAGGTCAAATGGCCGAGAGTCCCAGATTTAAACCCAGTGGGAGTATCCCCCCAAAGAGGGACAAAGGACCCCCTGGTGATCCTCTAATCACATGAGCCAAGGTGTGAAAGCGTGTGGGACCTAATCAGCCAGGGTTTCGGTGAGCTCATTGTGAAACCTGGCCCCACCTTGTCATGTGAATTCCTGAGGTCAGATGGCCCAGGATGTGAGTGGGCGTTAAGGCGTCTGGGGAGGGAACTCAAAACTGGATTATAGATGGCAGACAGTTGGTGTCGTAAACCACCGCCTCTGTTCAAAGATGGTCGCTCACAGTGGACATACAGTGGCTTGCAAAAGTATTCGGCCCCCTTGAACTTTTCCACATTTTGTCACATTACAGCCACAAACATGAATCAATGTTATTGTAATTCCAGGTGAAAGACCAATACAAAGTGGTGTACACGTGAGAAGTGGAACGAAAATCATACATGATTCCAAACATTTTTTACAAATAAATAACTGCAAAGTGGGGTGTGCGTAATTATTCAGCCCCCTGAGTCAATACTTTGTAGAACCACCTTTTGCTGCAATTCCAGCTGCCAGTCTTTTAGGGTATGTCTCTACCAGCTTTGCACATCTACAGACTGAAATCCTTGCCCATTCTTCTTTGCAAAACAGCTCCAGCTCAGTCAGATTAGATGGACAGCGTTTGTGAACAGCAGTTTTCAGATCTTGCCACAGATTCTCGATTGGATTTAGATCTGGACTTTGACTGGGCCATTCTAACACATGGATATGTTTTGTTTTAAACCATTCCATTGTTGCCCTGGCTTTATGTTTAGGGTCGTTGTCCTGCTGGATGGTGAACCTCCGCCCCAGTCTCAAGTTTTTGCAGACTCAAGAGGTTTTCTTCAAAGATTGCCCTGTATTTGGCTCCATCCATCTTCCCATCAACTCTGACCAGCTTCCCTGTCCCTGCTGAAGAGAAGCACCCCAGAGCATGATGCTGCCACCACCATATTTGACAGTGGGGATGGTGTGTTCAGAGTGATGTGCAGTGTTAGTTTTCCGCCACACATAGCGTTTTGCATTTTGGCCAAAAGTTCCATTTGGTCTCATCTGACCAGAGCACCTTCTTCCACATGTTTGCTGTGTCCCCACATGGCTTGTGGCAAACTGCAAACGGGACTTCTTATGGTTTTCTGTTAACAATGGCTTTCTTCTTGCCACTCTTCCATAAAGGCCAACTTTGCGCAGTGCACGACTAATAGTTGTCCTATGGACAGATTCCCCCACCTGAGCTGTAGATCTCTGCAGCTCGTCCAGAGTCACCATGGGCCTCTTGGCTGCATTTCTGATCAGCGCTCTCCTTGTTCGGCCTGTGAGTTTAGGTGGACGGCCTTGTCTTGGTAGGTTTACAGTTGTGCCATACTCCTTCCATTTCTGAATGATGGCTTGAACAGTGCTCCGTGGGATGTTCAAGGCTTGGGAAATCTTTTTGTAGCCTAAGCCTGCTTTAAATTTCTCAATAACTTTATCCCTGACCTGTCTGGTGTGTTCTTTGGACTTCATGGTGTTGTTGCTCCCAATATTCTTTTAGACAACCTCTGAGGCCGTCACAGAGCAGTTGTGGAGCTGTTTTGCAAAGAAGAATGGGCAAGGATTTCAGTCTGTAGATGTGCAAAGCTGGTAGAGACATACCCTAAAAGACTGGCAGCTGGAATTGCAGCAAAAGGTGGTTCTACAAAGTATTGACTCAGGGGGCTGAATAATTACGCACACCCCACTTTGCAGTTATTTATTTGTAAAAAATGTTTGGAATCATGTATGACTTTCGTTCCACTTCTCACGTGTGCACCACTTTGTATTGGTCTTTCACCTGGAATTCCAATAACATTGATTCATGTTTGTGGCTGTAATGTGACAAAATGTGAGAAAGTTCAAGGGGGCCGAATACTTTTGCAAGCCACTGTAGATGGCCTCTTTCACTCCTCTTTCAAACCATCTGTCCTCTCTGTCCAAAATGTGAACATTGGCATCCTCGAAAGAGTGACCTTTGACCTTAAGATGCAGATGGACTGCTGAGTCTTGTCCCGTGGAGGTGGCTCTTCTATGTTGTGCCATGCTCTTGCGAAGTGGCTGTTTGGTCTCTCCAATGTAGAGGTCCGGGCATTCCTCGCTGCACTGTACAGCATACACCACGTTGTTAAGTCTGTGTTTTGGAGTTTTGTCTTTCGGGTGAACCAGTTTCTGTCTGAGTGTGTTGCTGGGTCTGAAGTACACTGGGATGTCGTGCTTGGAGAGCCAAGAGCCTTCCTTTCCACAAGGAAGGCTCTTGGCTCTTTCAAAGGGAGAGTACCCAGCCACTGGTACAGATATGTAGACGACACCTGGGTCAAAATCAAGACACAAGAAGTAGAATCCTTCACTGCGCACATTAACGCTGTGGATAAAAACATCAAGTTCACCAGGGAAGACACAAACTGTTTGCCTTTCCTGGACTGCGCCGTGCACATTGAAGAGAATGGCAACTTCAACATTGAAGTTTACCGGAAGCCCACACACACGGACCAGTACCTCCTCTTTGACTCCCATCACCCTCTGGAACACAAACTTGGAGTAATCAGGACCCTACACCACCGGGCAGAACTTGTTCCCTCTAAGCCTGAAGGGAAAAAGAAGGAACACACACATGTAAAGGAAGCACTGAAAACATGCGGTTATCCGAACTGGGCGTTCATAAAGTCAGCAAAGAGGCACAGAAAAGGAGATCAGACACCAGCGAGGGAGGATAAGAAAGACAGACGCAACAACATTGTCATCCCCTATGTAGCCGGTGTATCAGAGAAACTCAGGAGAGTTTTCTCCAAGCACGACATCCCAGTGTACTTCAGACCCAGCAACACACTCAGACAGAAACTGGTTCACCCGAAAGACAAAACTCCAAAACACAGACTGAACAACGTGGTGTATGCGGTACAGTGCAGCGAGGAATGCCCGGACCTCTACATTGGAGAGACCAAACAGCCACTTCACAAACGCATGGCACAACATAGAAGAGCCACCTCCACAGGACAAGACTCAGCAGTCCACCTGCATCTTAAGGATAAAGGTCACTCTTTCGAGGATGCCAATGTTCACATATTGGACAGAGAGGACAGATGGTTTGAAAGAGGAGTGAAAGAGGCCATCTATGTCCACTGTGAGCGACCATCTTTGAACAGAGGCGGTGGTTTACGACACCAACTGTCTGCCATCTATAATCCAGTTTTGAGTTCCCTCCCCAGACGCCTTAACGCCCACTCACATCCTGGGCCATCTGACCTCAGGAATTCACATGACAAGGTGGGGCCAGGTTTCACAATGGGCTCACCCGAAACCCTGGCTGATTAGGTCCCACACCCGCTTTCACACCTTGGCTCATGTGATTAGAGGATCACCAGGGGGTCCTTTGTCCCTCTTTGGGGGGATACTCCCACTGGGTTTAAATCTGGGACTCTCGGCCATTTGACCTAAGAACTGAAGAAGCTTCTCGGATGAGAGGTGAAACGTCTTCAAGCAACTTAAAGAAGTCCAGACGCTTTTCTTTGCAAACTCCTTTGACTACGATGACCTGGATGACTGAGAACCTTCACAGACATTCTGCTCCACTGAGTCTTTCTGCATTCAGTTTTACCATTTAAAACTAAAAAAGCTCTGTTGGGTTGAGGTCAGGACTTGATCATTGAAGAATATCCCATTTCCTTGCCTTGAGTAACTATTGAGTTGCTTTTTTATAATGCTTTGGGTCATTGTCTATTTGCTCTATGAACCGCTGTCCAATCAGCTCTGCAGCATTTGGCTTAATCTGAACAAAAAGTACACGTCAGAATTCATGCTGCTGCTTCTATGAGCAGTCGTATCATCAATAAATACTGGCAGCATAATTCCACTGATAGCTACAGTAAACATGTCCAGACCAGAACATTTTGTAAACTCCCTCGAATTAAAAGTGTAAGTTTGTACACAAATGTGTGTCTTTTTCCAATATGTTATACTACAAAAAGCAAGAGGTGAGCAAAGACTTTAAACTGTAATATCTTTTATCAGTTCATAAAGAAAGACAGTTCTAATTTGCTTTAGTTATGCTGGGCTTACACTGTGCGATTTTTGGCCCATTTTGAGCCGATTTTTGAGTCGTGCGACCGTTTTGGTGATCGGCCCGAGTTTGGCCTTCATCGTGCGTCGTGCATCGTGTAGTATATGTGGGGTAACGAGAAGCGATTAACACCTCCCGACCAGCTCCCGACCATCAATCGCTTGGTCGGGAGGATTTCAAACCTGTTTGAAATCCTCACGACCATCGTGAGGGTGTCACCGCAGCCGCTCACACTGCGCACGCGCAAACACATAAACGTCGGTGAAAAAGACAGAGTAGCACAGCAGTGCGGCGTGTGATCTGGACACAAGCGATGGAGGCACTTGTAGAACTTTGGAAAGCTCATCCGAGCCTTTTCGATGTGGCCTCACAAAATTATCACGACCACAACAACCGTGAAAATAGTTGGATCTACACTGCTGCTCAATCACAGCTGCCTGATCAATGTTTTTCATTAGCAATTTAGCAAAGTTGATGGTGGTGGTGTGCGTGTCTGTGTGAGTGAAAGACAGATTTTCTGTTATAACCTTCATTTTATGGACGCACAGTTTGAGCACTCAGGTCGCATCAGAGCATCGGGCCGTATAGTGTGAGACCCTGCATCGTGACCTATGAACGTCTAACCCCTGCGAGTCAATCGTACAGTTTGAGCAGAAGCTGAATAACGCGACTGAAAAAATCGCAGTGTCTGCCCAGCATTAAACAGTCTAAAGCTGGGCAAACACTGTGTGAATTTTGGCCCATTTTGAGCCGATTTTTCAGTCGTCTGACCGTTTTGGGGATCGGCCCGAGTTTCGCCTTAATCGTGTGTCATGCATACATGGGGTAACGAGAAGCAATTAACACCTCACAACCAGCTCCCGATCATCAATCCTATGGTCGCAAGAAAATCAAACCTGTTTGAAATCCTGTCGCCCGTCGTAAGGGTGTCAACGCAGCCTCTCACACTGCGCACGCGCAAACAGAAATGGAAGTTGAAAGACGGAGTAGCACGGCAGTGCGGCGTGTGATCTGGACACAAGCGATGGAGGCACAACTTGTAGAACTTTGGCAAGCTCACCTGAGCCTTTTCGATGTGGCCTCATAAAATTATCGCGACCACAACAAACGTGAAAAGAGTTGGATGGACATTGCTGCTCAGTTGCAGCCGCCTGATCAATGTTTTTCATTAGCAATTTAGCAAAGCTGATGGTGGTGGTGTGCGTGTCTGTGTGTGTCTGTGTGTGTCTGTGTGAGTGAAAGACAGAGAGGGAGAGCGAGCGACAGATTTTGTGTTATAAGCTTCATGTTATGGACGCACAGTGTGAGCACTCAGGTTGCATCAGAGCATCGGGCCGTATAGTGTGAGACCCTGCATCGTGACCTACGAACTTCTAACCCCTGCGAGTCAATCGTACAGTTTGAGCAGGAGCTGAATAACACGACTGAAAAAAATCGCACAGTGTCTGCCCAGCTTAAGAAGAAAAGTGTTCTGTTTAAAATGATTTTGAACAAATAAAAGCATCAAATCTTCACATAAAAAATATGGTGAATTGCAAATTACCTCAGAATTCTGAGTTCCATTCATGAGCACTGCAGAGTTAGAGGATGGTTGATTGTTTTCACAGCAGTCCAAACAGGCATGAGCAACATATGGAAGAGTCTCCTGTTCCCTTTGTGATACATGAGCTGTGACAAACAGGGTCTGCAGACAGTGCCTTTGGACACATTGCCCACTTACAAATGGGACTGCTGCCATGGACGTGTTCATGTGCAGGCTCTAGAGGTTTTTTAAAAAGACACAGAGCCTGAGAAGCAGCCTTAGCTGGCCACGCCATGTGAATGGTAGATCCTATTTCTATGCTGCAAAATGAGCAATGTTCACTGCCTCATTACCCCCCAGCCTCTCTGATATGTTCACTGTTCCAGTCAAACTGTTTGTGTCTGGACATATATCTATGTTGAACTGCTTCAGCTCAAATTAATGAGCACGCTGCTCACTGGTTGGGTTCTACTTACAGAGTTAAATATCATCTGATGATGTGATGTCCAAATGGTGATTTGTACCCTTGATTTCAGCATAAGAGCCGTAATTTCCACAGCATCTCCTGCTGTCAGAATGAACCACACAATAAACCCTGTAATGTAATGTGTATTCATATGATATCAAATAACTCGTTGTCTCCATGAGAGGATATCAAGTTGCATCCAAAGGCAGTCCTGCAGTAAAATCAGCACAGCACATTTAGGCTTGCATGTGCTTAAATGTCAAACCCTGCTAATATATTAGAGTGAAAGACCGGCTGCAAACAATCCACATGACTCAGGCACAGAGAGGGATTTGGCTGAGGGAGAGAAAGGGTCTCTGGGCTGAACACTCTCCGTCTGCCACTCTCCTCCCCGTGATATCCTCCAGACCCCCAAAATCTGTCATACTATGTCCAGAGTGGGAGCTGAAAACACTATATCAAAATACATAGGAACATCAATTATTTCACACCCTTTCTATTCTAAGCACTGTAAAATGATGTATGATATTTAAAGAGATATATATTTAATTCAAAGTCACTTTATTATCTGATGCTCCCCCAGAAGCTCATAAATAGCGAATTTGAGGAGAAGGTTTTCTGTGGTTTACGGCTGCAGAAAATTTGAAATGACATCAGTGCAATTTCCTTTTTGCTGTTTCATGCAGGACATGAAATTTTAATTTTAATAGTCATTCCTTGGTTGAATGCTGAAGTACAAAGTATGGAGCTTCCATACAATACGCAGATAGTGAATTATTAATTATTAACACATCATTAGAGTTTCATCATGTGAAGATTTTACCAGAGTTTCCTGTTAGCTTGACTGAGCATCATGGTATCATATACTGTATGCACCTATTGGACAAATCTGCAGCACAGAGTGAGCAGTGCAGAACTGAGACATTCTAACTCCTATTTTTATTCCCAGGCACAGAGCCAGGGTTCAGGCCAGTTTCACAAGGCAAGATATTTTGATCATCAGGACAACACTGTTAGATGAAACTGTCTCGGGTTATCATGGAAATTACTAAGACGTGCACCACACACTGATTTGCTACAGCATTAAAGTCATTAAGCCCATGCTGTGAAAAACCCTGATTTTCTTATTACAATGTAATATTCTTCTGGGAGCTATTGTGTCTTGACATCCATATGGATGTTACCTTCATACTGGCTCTTATTTTGTTGATATTAGTATACCTTATTGTTATTTTGCATCTTGCAGACGTAAGTTCTGCGTAAGTTCTAAGTTTTGCAAGGACACATGTTGAACCTCTTAGCATCAATCTGTCTATTGTCACAGTTAGGGCTGAGTTTTATTAAAGCCAAGATGTTCTAACGTACCAGTGAAGTGTCTTACATTTTTCTTTAAACGAAAAAGACAAAAATACCAAATAAAGCATTCACCTAATTAATGTCATGTAAACCCTCCCCTAACCTTAAATGATTTGTGTAATGGCTGTGTGAAGGCAGGCAAGAATGGTGGACCCAAGAGCAAGACTCACAGAGGCAAACGTAAACTTACAAACACTGAGCTTTATTGCTGGATTGCAGAAAAAACAGAAAACTAGTTAAACTAGTTAAACTGAGAATACAAATAATCATCTGCCAGGCAGGCGAGCTGGCAGATGGAACACACAGTGTAGAATGAGGGACGACCCGACGATGAGCAGGAGCAGACGCAGATACTAAACCCAGAAGGGGAACAGGGCAAAGAGCGAACACCTGGGAGACACGGCTGACACTAATTACAAAGACGAGATGGGAAGGAACAAAACAGACTACATAGACCTGAGACACCGACCTTCAAAGTAAAACAGGAAACATTCAATGGAATGAAACCTATCATCTTTTAGGAGGTACAAAGGTGACAAAGCTGGAAATAAGCAACGAACTGAAAAGGGAAATAGAAACCATCCTTTCTTTACTATGTTACAGTTCATGGGCAAGAAGATGGACACAAGGGCGTAGATTTGGCATGGACGGAAGGGACATGTCCCCACTAATATCCAGCAATTATTGAATCGTCCCCACCAATAATTTGATCTCTTCGAGTAAAGAAAAACAAACCCGATAGAAAGAAAAAAACGATCTGTCAACGTCTCATTCACCCAGCGGTGCAGAAAGAGTTAAATTACGTTCTCTACTGGAGTCCTACCTCATGTGACAAATATGGCCAATGTGATTGGCTGTGCCTTTCAGGGAGCTCTGTTTAGTTTTAGCAGCGGCGAGCCTGCGCTGCGATGACCTGCAAGGAGGAGAGGAGGGTGGCAGCAAAAAGGAAGAACCTGGATATAAGAAAGTATTTTTCAAAGAAACCTGTAAGTCACTTAAAGCCAAGTTCACTCATAAAATGTGTCCGTCATAATAACGTTACAGGCCATACATGCCAACACTCCCAATTTTTCCAGGAGAATCCCGAATTTCAGTGCCCCTCCCGAAAATCTCCTGGAGCCACGATTCTCCCGAATTTCTCCCATTTTTCCACCCGGACAACAAAATTGAAAAACCACATCCCAGATTGGCCCAGCCAATTCCAGTTTCCAACAATGGCTACTACTACTGCAGCTACTTAGTTTTAGTATTACTCTTATTACTCTTTCTGGGTCGCAAAATAAACTTTTAACATATTTTCAGGTGAGAATGTAGCTGTGTAAACTTCGAATATCTGAATTGATGAAAACAGCAAACTCTGGGCACATCGTTTTAGACTTTGGCCCACATCAGTCTAAGGCTACGTTCACACTGCAGGTCTTAATGCTCAATTCCGATTTTTTGATCAAATCCGATTTTTTTGTCTGCTTGTTCACACTACACATAAAATGCGACAGCAAACGCGCTCTAGTGTCAACGCTCAAAGCGGCCCGCATGCGCAAAAGAAGACGTCACACACAACTCGCTCTGTTTAGACCCAGAGCAAACAGTATTGTTTGACTGATGGCCCTTAATATAAAGACTTCGGACTTTACGTTTCCCAGTTTTTGCTTTAAGTTATTTTGTTATTTACATAATAATGTAAATAACCTAATAATGATCCTTATTGCTGTTTTAGAGGAGCGGTGCTTCAAAGGATAATCTGCAGATTTCTGTCAGAATCTGCAGATTATACAGTACAAATAAAATGTTCACGTTTTTCCAACATTGTCTTCCCAACAGTTTCACTGACATCTACACTGGATGGCCAGGAAGCGTTCGCGATGTCTTCTCCGGCGCTGATAATTGGCGTCTGTCTTGTGTCAGTGACGTAAAAGACGGATTTAATGCGACATGACCGTTCACACAGCAGTCGCTTTCTAAAACATCGGATATGTATCGGATTCAGTACCACATACGAAAGTGACCCAGATCGGATTTGAAAATATTGGATTTGTGCCGTTCACACTGTCATACCATGATCGGATATGGGTCGCATGGGGTCAAAGAAGTCGGATTTGATGCGCTTTCGCCTGCAGTGTGAACGTAGCCTAAAATTGTACGTAACCATGAACAATGTGTTGCCATGTCCACCAGGAGAGACTGGACAGTATAGATGTAAAACAAATATGCCAGCAGTTCATCTCAGTTAACGAGAGGAGAAGGCATGTGTTTGGCTCCCTCACATAGTGGACATTGAGTTGTTGTGTGGGACACCAGTAGTCCATGTCTGTTGCTGTAACAGTTCATGTTTAGAATAAAAAATCCCAGCTCACTGATTTGATCGGGGCAATAGTGCCTAAAATGTTGCTAATTTTGCTGAGAGATCTTTTACTTTGTGCTAATCTTAGATGAGTAGTTTTATGGACAAAAACCAGCAGGTCATTCAGTGTTCCCTTAGTGCTAATGTATCAGAGATGTTGGTGTACTATAACTGAAGGAATGTTGTTAAGTCCTTAAAGTCATATTCTTTTATTGTCTTGACTGTATTTGAAGCTATTTTTATTTTTGTATGATACCTGATTTATATGGAATATGGCTGAAGTAAACTAAAGTCTAAAATACTTAGTCATTTGTTTAATAGTAATTTAACATTATATAATCCACATATAAAACTATGAATTGTAATTTTAAACGGTTTAAAAGCATGTAGAATAGCACATGTAGGCAAGTATATTTCTCCCTTTTTTTTATCAAGAAGCAAAGACAAAAAGGAAAAAAAGAAACAGGGCAGGGTTCAGTGTTGAATCATCCGTCCCCACCAATGCCAAAACCAAATCTACGCCCTTGGATGGACAAGTTTGGTGCACAGATTAAAACCCAGAAGGAATAACATAAGTACAGTATTATGTGCTTCATAGAAATGTGGCTGTAGTCACACTTTCACACACTTTCTGGGATTCTGGAGGTAGCTGACAGGGAACAGCAAGCCAAGTGGGTTCTGGCTCTGCCATCAGCTGAGGCAAAAACTCAGCTGTGGGTAGAGTTTGGTGAGGCTTTGGACCAATACTTTCAGTTAGCCTCAAGATGACTCCAGGAAATATTCATATAGCTTGGAAAGAGGAAGCAGCTTCCTGCTCTCACTGTATACATTGTGATGGTGTACTGCTGACTTCAAATAATGGCATAGTACGGCTGTGGAAGGAGTATTTCTATCCCGCTGACATACCTTCCATAGAGCAAGCTGAGTCTGGGGATGAGGAGGATGACTCACCCATCATTTACAGAGCGGTCACAGAGACAGTTAAAGCTAGAACCACTGTAGACATTTTGACCTCATAGAAACTAGTCTTACTATACAAATATATAGCAGGTTGTAATAAAGAATAAATGACTAATTACTGTAGAGCTGAAACGGACGGTTGGGATATGAAACAGAGTCGAAGCAGGCAGAGTGTGTGACTCTGCCCTTCTCACATAAAGAACCAGGCAGACTGTTAGCTGTGCAGATTGGAGCAGATCAGCTGAATCAGACAAGCTGGTTTCTGTCCTGAGGAGCTGGGCTCAGAAGGACTGAGGCAGAGCAATGTCAACAGTGAATGAGAGAAAGGCTCCAGGTCTGGTGAAGCAGAGGCAGCTGTGGAAGAAGACGATAGTCTCGCTTTGTCCTACTTTTAAAATAAGTAGAAGTACAACCCTAAGCACCCAACCCCCATGGGTTTGGAATACTGGTAGTGTTAAACAAGTCCTTGGTCCCCTGGGGTGGATGACTATTTCAAGGCTGTGGACATTGTGTGTTTCTCTTGTTTTGACGATGTGGAGAAGGCCTAAAACCACAGCCTTTGAGGTGTCCTGTTTGGATGCTTTGTGAGTATGGCACATTTGGCCCGTTGTTACCGGCTAATCAATCCCTGTGCAACCGCAGTGAGAGCTTGGTTGGCATTGGTGGCAGTAAGTCAGACCCAGAGCTGCTTCTTTTCTCCTCCAACTTTTTCTTCTAAAGATTTTTGCCTGAAATATTACAGCTTGACATTGTGTAGGTTGACATGTTTGTGCAAAGTGGAAGATAAGCAGATATGCTTGAGCTGAAGAGGAGCCGAGCGGTGGGTGGAGAAGCATGGGCTAATGTGCATATTCACAGATCCACCCATACTAAAGAAGGCAAAAGTGTAGAGTTAGATCTAGTTCTAGTTCAGAAGAACGTTTTTTTCTCTCTTTTTAATAGAACAGAATAAAACAGAATACCCCTTTATTGTCATTTCACTTGACAATTAAATTGTGGGTGCTCCAAAACAACTGTGCTGGAATAAAATATGTAATATAAAATATGGAAATAATGCAACAGTGGATTCATAGTTAAATTTAATATCCATGTTTAAAAAGACAATTATAAAATATCTAGTGCACATTTTTACAGTGAGATATGTGATTGAGTCAGTATGACACTGACAACACCAGATACTTTAATACACACTATACTTACTATACTGTAATTATCTAACTGAATCTGAAACACTATTCAGGAAAATACTTACTACACTAAATGACAATGAATCAGATGATGGTGCATCATCTACTTTCTTTCAACAACGGAAAGAAAACACAGCGGTGCCTTTGACAGCATAATCAAATTAGAGTGTGTTTATCCTGCCATGCTCTGACCAACGTATGTCTCTTCCCTAAGAAGAGCAAAACTAGAAAACTATCCTGGACTACCTGATTGGCTTTATCCACTTGGGCATATCTGCAATTAAATTAATGATTGCTACAATTTCATTACTTGAATCTACAAAAGTCATAGCGGTGGCTGATTCTACTGTTGCTGTACGCACTGAGTGACCATCCCCGTCAGGTGAGGGTTGTTTTTGTTTGTTTATTTGATTGTTTTTTGGTAAGCTACTTTATTTCAATTTCTGATATTTGTATCAGATATTGATCCAATCCTGGCTCTAAAAGCTGGATCGGGTTAGATGTGGCAATTGACTGATGTGACTATCTAAGGGAGTTTTTCCTTCCCACTGTCGCCAAAGTGCTTGCTCATAGGGGGTCATATAATTGTTGGGTTTTTCTCTGTATATATTATTGTAGGGTCTACCTGACAATATAAAGCGCCTTGAGGGGACTGTTGTTGTGATTTGGCGCTGTATAAATAAAACAGTCCTAAACTGAAGCCCCAGGTACACCACCAACCCGTTCATGTGTCTAACCGTTTTTCCCCACTCGGCGACACACCCGCCGGGGGTCAAACTCTGGTAATTGGTGATTCTGTTCTCAGACATGTGAAGCTAGAGACACCGGCAGCCATAGTCAATTGTCTTCCAGGGGCCAGAGCAGGCGACATTGAAGGAAATTTAAAACTGCTGGCTAAGGGTAAACGTAAATACAGTAAGATCATAATTCACGTCGGCAGTAATGACACCCGGTTACGCCAATCGGAGGTCACTAAAATCAATATTGAATCGGTGTGTAACTTTGCCAAAACAATGTGGGACTCTGTAGTTTTCTCTGGTCCCTCCCAATCAGACCAGGAGTGACATGTTTAGCCGCATGTTCTCCTTAAATTGCTGGCTGTCTGAGTGGTGTCCCAGAAACGATGTGGGCTTCATAGATAATTGGCAAACCTTCTGGAGGAAACCTGGTCTTGTTAGGAGAGACGGCATCCATCCCACTTTGGATGGAGCAGCTCTCATTTCTAGAAATATGGACCAATTTATTAAACCCCCAAAATATGACTATCCAGAGTTGGGACCAGGAAGCAGAGTTGCAGTCTTACACGCCTCTCTGCAGCTTCTCTCCTCCTGCTACCCCCAAAACCCATCTCCATTGAGACTGTGTCAGCTCCCAAAAGACAAAAAAAAACCAAACCAAAAACCAGCAACAAACAACTTAAACATAAAAATCACAAAGAAAGAACAATACAGTATCCACATCTGAACCAAAGAGTAAAACAGTGAAATGTGGATTATTAAATATTAGGTCTCTCTCCTCCAAGTCTCTGTTAGTACATGACTTAATAATTGATCAACAAATCGATTTACTCTGCCTTACAGAAACCTGGTTGCAGCAGGATGAGTATGTTAGTTTAAATGAATCAACACCCCGAGTCATTCTAACTACCAGAAACCTCGAAGCACAGGCCGAGGGGCGGTGTGGCAGCAATTTTTCACACCAGTCTATTAATTAACGAAAGACCCAGACAGACTTTTAACTCATTTGAAAGCCTGATGCTTAGCCTTGTCCACCCCAGCTGTAAAACTCAGAAACCAGTCTTACTTGTTATCATCTATCGTCCACCTGGGCCTTACACAGAGTTTCTCTCTGATTTCTCAGACTTTTTATCTGATTTAGTGCTCAGCTCAGATAAAATAATTATTGTGGGTGATTTTAACATCCATGTAGATGCTAAAAATGACAGCCTCAACATGGCATTTAATCTGTTATTAGACTCAATTAGTTTCTCTCAAAATGTAAAAGAACCCACCCACCACTTTAATCACACTCTAGATCTTGTTTTAACATATGGCATAGAAACTGAACATTTAACAGTGTTTCCTGAAAACCCTCTGCTGTCTGATCATTTCCTGATAACATTCACATTTACAATAATTGATTACACAGCAGCGGAGAGTAGACTTTATCACAGTAGATGTCTTTCTGAAAGTGCTGTAACTAAGTTTAAGAATATAATCCACCCACTGTTATCATCTTCAATGCCCTGTACCAACATAGAGCAGAGCAGCTATCTGAACGCTACTCCAACAGAGGTCGATTATCTTGTTAATAATTTTACCTCCTCACTACGTACGACTCTGGATACTGTAGCTCCTGTGAAAACTAAGGTCTCAAATCAGAAGTACCTGACTCCGTGGTATAATTCTCAAACACGTAGCCTAAAGCAGATAACTCGTAAGCTGGAGAGGAAATGGCGTGTCACAAATTTAGAGGATCATCATTTAGCCTGGAGAAATAGTTTGCTGCTTTATAAGAAAGCCCTCCGCAAAGCCAGAACATCTTACTATTCATCACTGATTGAAGAAAATAAGAACAACCCCAGGTTTCTCTTCAGCACTGTAGCCAGGCTGACAAACAGTCAGAGCTCTACTGAGCCAACCATCCCTTTAACGTTAACTAGTAATGACTTCATGAACTTCTTCACAAATAAAATTCTTATCATTAGAGAAAAATTACCAATAATCATCCCACAGATGTAACATTATCTACAGCTACTTTTAGTACCATCGATGTTAAGTTAGACTCTTTTTCTCCAATTGATCTTTCTGAGTTAACTTCAATAATTAATTCCTCCAAACCATCAACGTGTCTTTTAGACCCCATTCCTACAAAACTGCTCAAAGAAGTCCTGCCATTAATTAATTCTTCGATCTTAAATATGATCAACCTATCTCTAATAATCGGCTATGTACCACAGGCCTTCAAGCTGGCTGTAGTTAAACCTTTACTCAAAAAGCATCTCTAGACCCAGCAGTCTTAGCTAATTACAGGCCAATCTCCAACCTTCCTTTCATATCAAACATCCTTGAAAGAGTAGTTGTCAAACAGCTAACAGATCATCTGCAGAGGAATGGCTTATTTGAAGAGTTTCAGTCAGGTTTCAGAGCTCATCACAGCACAGAAACAGCTTTAGTGAAGGTTACAAATGATCTTCTTATGGCCTCTGACAGTGGACTCATCTCTGTGCTTGTCCTGCTAGACCTCAGTGCTGCGTTTGATACTGTTGATCATAATATCCTATTAGAGCGATTAGAACATGCTGTAGGTATTACAGGTACTGCACTGCAGTGGTTTGTATCATATCTATCTAATAGACTCCAATTTGTACATGTAAATGGAGAGTCCTCTTCACACACTAAGGTCAATTATGGTGTTCCACAGGGTTCAGTGCTAGGACCAATTCTATTTACATTATACATGCTTCCTTAGGCAGCATCATTAGAAGACATAGCATAAATTTTCACTGCTATGCAGATGACACGCAGCTCTATCTATCCATGAAGCCAGGTAACACACACCAATTAGTTAAACTGCAGGAATGTCTTAAAGACATAAAGACCTGGATGGCCGCTAACTTTCTGCTTCTTAATTCAGATCAAACTGAGGTTATTGTACTCGGCCCTGAAAATCTTAGAAATATGGTATCTAAGCAGATTCTTACTCTGGATGGCATTACCTTGGCCTCCAGTAATGCTGTGAGGAACCTTGGAGTCATTTTTGACCAGGACATGTCCTTCAATGCACATATTAAACAAATATGTAAGACTGCTTTCTTCCATTTGTGCAACATCTCTAAAATTAGAAATATCCTGTCTCAGAGTGATGCTGAAAAACTAGTTCATGCATTCATTACTTCCAGGCTGGACTACTGTAATTCATTATTATCAGGATGTCCTAAAAACTCCCTGAAAAGCCTTCAGCTGATCCAAAATGCTGCAGCAAGAGTCCTGACAGGGACTAGAAAGAGAGAGCATATTTCTCCTGTTTTGGCTTCCCTTCATTGGCTTCCTGTTAAATCCAGAATTCAAAATCCTGCTCCTCACATACAAGGTCTTAAATAATCAGGCCTCATCTTATCTTAATGACCTTGTAGTACCATATCACCCTATTAGAGCACTTCACTCTCACACTGCAGGCTTACTTGTTGTTCCTAGAGTATTTAAAAGTAGAATGGGAGGCAGAGCCTTCAGTTTTCAGGCCCCTCTTCTGTGGAACCAGCTTCCAGTTTGGATTCGGGAGACAGACACTATCTCTACTTTCAAGATTAGGCTTCAAACTTTCCTTTTTGCTAAAGCATATAGTTAGGGCTGGACCAGGTGACCCTGAATCCTCCCTTAGTTATGCTGCAATAGGCGTGAGCTGCGGGGATTCCCATGATGCATTGAGTTTTTCCTTTCCAGTCACCTTTCTCACTCACTATGTGTTAACAGACCTCTCTGCATCGAATCATATCTGTTATTAACCTCTGTCTCTCTTCCACAGCATGTCTTTATCCTGTCTTCCTTCTCTCACCCCAACCTGTCGCAGCAGATGGCCCCGCCCCTCCCTGAGCCTGGTTCTGCCGGAGGTTTCTTCCTGTTAAAAGGGAGGTTTTCCTTCCCACTGTCGCCAAAGTGCTCACAGGGGGTCATATGATTGTTGGGGTTTTCTCTGTACCTATGAAGCGCCTTGAGGCGACTTTTGTTGTGATTTGGCGCTATATAAATAAAATTGAATTGAATTGAACTGGGGCAGCACGGTGGCACGGTGGTTAGCACTGTTGCCGCACAGCAAGAAGGTCCTGAGTTCAATTCCACCATCAGGCCATGGTCTTTCTGTGTGGAGTTTGCATGTTCTCCCCGTGTTTGCGTGGGTTCCCTCCGGGTACTCCGGCTTCCTCCCACCGTCCAAAGACATGCAGCTTGTGGGGATAGGTTAATTGGATAATCGAAATTGTCACTAAATCAAATCAAATCACTTTTATTGTCACTAGGTGTGAATGTGAGTGTGAATGGTTGTCTGTCCCTGTGACAGACTGGCGACCTGTCCAGGGTGTACCCCGCCTCTCGCCCTATGACAGCTGGGATAGGCTCCAGCGCCCCCCGCGACCCTGAAAAGGATAAGCGGAAGTGAATGGATGGATGGATGGATGAATTGAACTGTCTATGCTCGGCACTTACATGGGAACATGGAGGAAGCTAACAGCAAAGAGTCAACAAACTCACGCTGAATAGTGCCAACAGGTATTTTACGACGTCAAACCTTCTCTTTGTGTGTTTGGAGTGAGTTCTAATCACTTTCCATGTTTAGGTTTGGCGTGGGTTATTATTACACCGCAAGTGCAATAATACACAACACATACAAGGAGAAACGACCATTAGTCACAAAAGTATATAGTAAAAACTCACACTGAGCTGAAAGGAAAATATACAAGATGGACACAATGCAGTTGTTAAGAGAGAAAGCAGGTGTGGGTGACGTGAATTCAAGTTCTGTCACTTTTTGCCACAACAATCCATTCTTGCAGAATCAGTCTTGCTTTCATTGTGTTACTAATCATTATATTAAGCACACTGACACAACTCCACCCAGATGGGTCTCTGCCTTGCTGAAGTCTCCCTCCGTGCTTCCCTGACTCATCGACACGAACGCTGCCATCCCTTCACTCAGCTCTCCCTCTCTTCTCTGTTGATGAGACAGTGTAAAGAGGCCAACACACAGTGGAGTTCCTCCAAATTGAGAAGAGTCTAAATGGAGCCTAATAGGCCAGCCTCTCCTCTTTCTCTGTTTCATCTGCTCTGTCACTCTCTCCACCCGCTCTCCTTCTCATGATCTTCCTTTCTTGGCAAGTGACTGAACATTTATTTCCTCAAGAAGCAGGCGTGTGACAATTCATTAACTAAAGTGTTGGTGTGTTCTCGTCACACATTCTCTTTCACGTTGTGTTTCTGCAGGTTTCTACAAGTGTGTGCAGTGAATGCATCATACTAACATATGATGCATTCACTGATGGCTTTACATCAAGTGTGTAACTCAAGAGGCTCTAACCCCAGTAAATGCTTATAAAATGACAGATGGAGTTTCACATACAAATACCACAAGACCCAGAGAGAGCTCGAGAACGGATAGTAATGAAGTCATTTAAAGCAAACTGTCATGTCCACAAAGACGTGATGTGAAACATGGAGAGAAAGTAAAAGCGTTTTAACTGATTTGACCCCTTTTTCCTCACTTTCTTTTCCCTCTCTGCGCTGGAGAGAACCTTATTGGGCATTTCAGTGTTTCTCATACATTTGCCTTTACCGGGTCACCCAGGTATATTAACACCTGATGAAGTATATAGCAACTCATTTCAGGATTGTTGTTTTTCTACAGGATCTGTCTGATTGTGACCAGTTTTACTAGTGGAAATTTTCAGCTACCTCCTATTTGGACTGCAGCTGATGAAAAGCTCTCAAAGACCTCTAATAAAAACAAAAGATGTCCAAATTTCTGATAAAGCTGAATAGATTGCTTGTTGTTTAGGCTGACTGTTTTTGAGGGATTGGTACACCACCTACAGCATTTAAAACACATGTGTGCACCACCCTCTTCAGTGCAGATGCACAAAAATGCGTCGACACAAACAGAATCTAAATTTGTGAGTTCGATTGATCATCAAAGCAAATATATTTATTATATTTGAGAATTATATTTATTTACTTTGATCAGAAAATAAAACCAGACCACAGGACAGTAATTCAGTAATTTATAAAAGATTTCCAAACATAGTTTGCAGCTGTAATCATGGAGTCAGTCAGGTGGCGTAACTAAAGTGGCCCATGGGCTTCTCTTTTCAAGCCATAAATATAGTATATTAATAAGCTACTTTTTAGAGGGTTGTTATAAAAGTGTATATATAAAGCTAAAAAAGATTCAGTTCATATTTAATTCTAATCTGAGCTGCGTCTGACAGCCAAAGGATGTAACACCAGCACTGTTATTACTGTGTTTGTAGTTTGTTTGTTTGCTTTTTTAGTGTTTCACTGAAGATGATGACATATTTTGTTTTGGAAATGGTCAAAAATTAAAAGACATAAATATATTCACCAATAAGGTAATGTAGGCATTACTAAACGCTGTCAGTGTTTAGAGCCCATCGTGCTGTCGGGACCACAGGATCACAGGTAGACGCAAACATTCCTCCTACAGGTGGATGGTTGGAATTTGTGCGTTTAATTTGTAAGTAGGCTGGATGGATAATCAGCACTACGTATTTGTAGTTTTATTCTATTGTATATATTATTCTATTCTATTTTATTCTATTGTACATAGTATTTTATTTTATTTTATTTTATTTTATTGCATTCCAGTGTTTTCTAATTTCTGCTACATAACTTTGCACTTTTGCTGTAACAAAACAAATTTCCCACCTGTGGGACTAATAAAGGCCATCTTATCTTATCTTATCTTATCTTACATGACAGAGCAAACATATCAGTTTGATTTGGGGCTGAAATGAGTAATTACATTTGAAATCTACAAATACTGAATAATTTCACTGCATTAACACAGTACTGCATAGCTCTGAAATGATATGCTGATTATTTGATCATTCAAATGCCAGCAAAAATAGGCAGTTATGTTGATGAATGATGAATCCTTTAAATCTACTATGCAGAAAACAAACTAATTCCAGCATCTCTAACCTGTCATTGCTGATGGGAAAGGCACATAAAAGCATTTCTGAAGTGGGGACCTTTGTCTGTTCCAACATACCTAAAATCTGAATGACCACTACAAAAATAACTATGAAAGGTAATCAGCTGCTTGAATGTGCATGAATTTAATTTCACGATAAATTATTCAGCTGACACAGGCCTTAACAATAAATGACGAATAAATGAGTCTCCCCTCTGCACTGTTTTAAAAATATATATTTAATATACATTTTCTTTAGTATAATAAACTTTTGTTCTGAAACACGGGCTACAGTTTTAGAACGAAGCTCACAATGATTAAAAGAAACAACAGTTATGAGAAAGGATGTTCTTGCTTGGTACGGTTGTGCGCCGTGTTACGAAATCTACCTGCACGAAAAGGCTCTACAACATCATTATATGACTTCTGCTTGTGATTCTGAGACACAAGAGTCATAATTTCCAGGGCTACAACCAGACGTTGTTAGGTAAACATAAGGTTATTTTGGTGAGCATGTGAGCATCATCATGTGCCATTTCTTTGTCATTTAGAGGACCAACATACCTTTTGTGAAACCATATAGAGAAACATTAAATGTGCAGAATAGTAATCAGTTTAAATATTGGTACAGGTCTTGCTTGATTTCCAAATCCTGGGAACATTTTTCAGTCAGAACTGGCACTATCTACATGTCACTGTGCTCTGGGTCATTAGAACTAACCCTAACCCTAAATAACCAATAAACACATTGCATTGACATCTCAGTTGGAAAACTATGTAAATGGGCCCCACGTAGGGAGCTGTTCAAAGAACATGAGCTACTTTAGTATCTGTGTTACAACTGGCAAGTTATAATTAAGGTGGAAAGCAGATACAGCACAGTAGCAGTGGAGAGGATAGTGAGTTGATGACAACTTAACATGGGACAGGTCTGCACTCATGAGTATCGAGTTTTTTGGGGGGGTTTGGTACTTTTTTTAAAAGTAACATTTTCAGGTGGGTCAGGTCGGGAGCTAACACTAGAGGTACAGATATCTAATCTGTTATCCATACATAATATACAGCAAATGTTCAAAAATTCAAAAATAAGATGTGTTCTTAGAATTTCTTAGAATATAAATTTCATAATCATGCAGATTATTGCACATGTTTACCCTACATGCTATGGTATAATTACTTCAGTTCACTAAGGGATGAGCTGCTGGAATATAAATGAATAAAATGGTTGGTTTGTCCCACTGGACAGTGTCATTAACAATGACCTTTTCAAGTAAAAATCAAGTACCAAACAGAAAGTGGAGAAACATTTTTGCTGCACACACTGAGCCCAGAGCTTCACTGTGAGAAAGTAAAAAATAAATAAATAAAAAAATTTTAAACTGCAATTTTCTGAGGACAGTTTATCAAAGCAATTTATCCTTACACATGATGGTGGTTGTAGATGATCTTGTTTTGCTGCAGAAAGGTGTGAAATTGTGTTGTCTGAAAACTAACAATGAAATCCAACTGCAGCGCGTCCCAGATAACAGACTAGGTAAGCTCACTTATGGTGCCAATCAATCATGTTTACCAAGCCAAGCAAACCACAGCAGAAAAATCAAGGCCAACCAGCACATTGTCTAAGCTTCCTGTCAGTTACTGCAAGACAGCATGTTCTTATTAAAATCACACTGTCATCCAATTTCCTAAAAGAACATTTGCTTTGTCTTAAACAATCACAGCATTGCTATTTTATAGCAAATTTCTTACTTCTATTTGTGATAGAAAGATTGAAGGAGCCGCATCCCACTTCACTTCCTATAAACTCAGCAGGCTTCAAATAAAGTGGTGTTAGTCTGAATGTTATGTTTGCAGAGACAGAAAGTGATTTGTGTCCTGCATTAATGGTGTAACGTTTGCAAGAATGTGAAGCAGCCTGTGTCTAAGCATGACACACCAAGTATAAAGCTTTTTGCTCATGAAGGTTTAATACCATTGCAATTTTGTGCTTTTAATAATGTCTTTGAACTACAGAAATTGCACAATTTATTTTGGATTTTCTGTGATTCACACATGTTCATATACCACTGGTCAGTTTTTCCAGTTTTGTATTGAAAATGATGCAGTTTAATGTCTCACTGCAATCTGAAATGAAAGCATAGTACAAATAAACAATTAGAGTGACTCATCAAAGTAGCCACCTTTGGCAGTTATAACAGCTGAACACAGCCGTGGCATTCTTTCTACAAGAGAAATCAAATATTCTCCCATATCTGGTGCAGAACTTCCCAAAAATGTGGACGTTGTAGGCTGCTTTGCTTTCACTCTTCTGTCCAGTTCATCCCAAACCAGCTGGATGGGGTCTAAGTAGGACTGGGCGATATATCGAGTTTTTTAAAAATATCGATATATTTTTATGCGAGATATAAGATGTGACAATATCGTTTATATTGATATAGTCTATGTTACGTTATAATTATACTTGTGGAGCCACAAGTTTGCCTCTCTTTCGTCCACTTTTGTCTCTACACAACGTTACTGAGCCTCGCCTCTCTCCTTCACTGAACACAACTCCCCTTCGACTTGTGTTTTGGGTCATTATCTTGCTGTAGGATGAACCCCTGACCAACTAGACACATATCAGAGGGTACTGCATGGTGCTGCAGAATGGTGTGGTAGCCGTTTTGGTTCAGGGTGCCTCTCACTCTGAATCCAGCAAACAGCCCCAGACCATCACACTTCCTCCTCCATGTTTGACAGCTGATGCCACACACTGTGGAACCATCCTTTCACCTACTTGACGGTAGGGGTGCAACGGATCACGGTTTATCCGAAATCCGAACCGATCCCACTCCACGGTTCGGTATGCACGTGATCCGAAGATTCGAAAAAGAAAAAAAAGTATGTGTATGGTGCGCGTCGTCAGTCTGTCAAGCGGTAGCGCTAGCGGTCCAAGTAGCGGAGCAGAGGAGTTTGCGGCATTTAAGCAGCCCTTTGCTGCCCAGTCCGACCGGGCTAAAGCTAAAAGCTAATGGGGTGTTTAGCTGCAGACGGGAGGCCGTCGTCTGTTGTGCAAAACAAGGTTTAAACTGTGATGAACGTGCTTGAGCCACGCTATGATATGTCGTTGCGCGTCCACTTCAGTGACAAGATCGTTCCAAGCATGTATGAGCAGGAGAAGTTTAAAGTTATGGCTGAACTGTCCCAGGCATCTTCTGTTGCTCCAACTACAAATGGGTGGAGCTCCAGGGCAACGGAAAGCCACGTGACCGTGACCGCCCGTTATATCACAGCGGAGAGGTAGATACAAAGCCCTGCACTGCCCTATAGATTACATTAGATTAGATGAAACTTTATTTATTTCTCGGGTGGGTTCCTCCGGGAAATTCAGTTTCCAGTAGCACAGCACCCACAGAAGTTGCAGAATGTGAGCAGAAATATACAATGTTTACACATATATAAATACAGAGTATACAAAAGGGATAAATAGAATAAATAGGAATAAGGATACAAGGGAACGGCACATTTCAAGTATTGTGAGTCTATTGCACCGTTGGATATTAACAAAAACTATTGCACAGTGAAAAGGCACTACAGCTTACTTGTTCCCCCCTCCTCTGTCCCCGTTTCCCCTCCAGCGAGTAGTTAAACAGTTTGATGGCATGTGGGACAAAGGACTTTTTAAGTCTGCTGGTCCTTGACTTTGGGAGAAGCAACCTGTCACTGAACAGACTCCTCTGGTTGTTTATGGCCATGTGCAGATGATGCAGAGGCTGCCCAGCATGGTCCATAATGTCCATATTGCACCTTAATTTGTTTTTATATAGGTGCGTGGAATGAGTCTTCAGTTGAATGTTTTTAATAGGCAAAAATACTTAAATAAGTAAACGCGAGTAGTATTTTTTTGTCTTTTTTTTTCTATTTTTGCTGATCCGAAAATTGATCCGATCCGTGACTTTAAAACCGTGATCCGATCCGAACCGTGAGATTTTTGATCCGTTGCACCCCTACTTGACGGCGTACAAAAATCCTATGTGATGAACCGAAGATTTCAAATTTTGATTGATGAGCCCATAATACCTTCTTCCAGTCTTCAGTAGTCCAGTGGTGGTGTTTCATGGCCCAGGCAAGCCTCTTTGTCTTATTCTGAAGTCTTACCAATGGCTTTCTTGCTGCAACTTGTCCTGTCAAACATGCAGCTCAAAGTCTTCTTTTCACAGTTGAAACTGAGACTTTCTTACTACGACCACTATTAAGCTGCTTGAAGCTGTTGTCCTGTGAGCCGCCATCACACAAGCTGTTAACTCTCTGAAACCTGTCCTCCGATTCAGTTGTGGCTTTGGGTCTGCAGACCTCTTCCTGTCACAGTTTGTTTCTGAGTGCCTTTTGATGGTGAAGGAAACTGTGCTCACTGACAGCTTGACTTTCTTTGCAGTCTCTCTGTAGGACAGACCTACATTTTTAAGTGTTATGATCATCTGTCTCTCTTCCATTGTTAATTGCCTTTTCTCACCATTTTTGTAGCAACACACTCCTTTCTGCAGTACAATACTGTTCAACTGAAGGTATGGTACAGAGGGGGCTGTAAGTAACCCAGAAAAGTTGGAACAGCTGTAGGAATTAGTAGCAACAGCTTTCAAGGCTTGATCAGCCTCCATTGCTGCAAAACAGCTTTAAATTGTTAAGTCATGTTCCCTGAAAAAGGCCTTTTGTTTAATTCTAACATGTACATTATTTTTCAATTTTGGGTAACCTTGCCTTTTGTTAACCTCTGGCAGTTCATTATTTACCTGTACCATTTCAAGCTGTTCATTGGACTTAAACGACTTGAACTGCAATAAATATGTTTGGCCGTTAGTGTGTATAAATTCACTTAAATCTTTTAATAAGTGGTGCTGAAGCTTGACAAGGCCAAGGCTTAATAAGTTCTCAAGATCAACTACAGCTGGTAGTCCCTCTTTCTTAGCATTAAATTGATTTGTTAGAGAGAAAACGTTGCATTAACCAATACTCAGAACAATAGGAAAGTCTGAAGAACTCAGGAAGATCTAAGAAGTAGAACTGTAGATGTACACAAATTGGGAATGTCTCTTGGAGCCATTTCAAAACAACTGCAGTGACCATCTGTTCAGAAAACTTGAATACATCACCACATTTCCAAGGTCTGGAAGAAGACCCAAACTGTGACTCTCATATGAGAGAACATTGGTCAGGATGTTCAGGAAATACCCAGAAAACAAAGATCGAGCTATTTGGCCAGAATGAGGAGAGGTATGTTTGGTATTTTGCTGCCAGTGATACTTGTATATTTCACAAGTACTAACAGGAAACAGGATCTAACCAGCAGGAACACTCATCAAAACTGGTTTTGAAATGGAAAGTCCTGAACTCAACCCTACTGAGAATTTGTGGACTGCTTAATACAGCTCTGTTCGTAGGTACTGTATAAAAACTGACAGCTAATTGTGTTCAGAGTCAGTTAAGACCCATTTAGCTGATCATGTGGATGTAGTTGAATGTTTAACTCCTATGAGGCCATCGACTTTACAACAGTCTTGAGCCATTTGGGTTATAGTCATCAGGTCCCTTTCTAATCATAATGGGACTCAGTGTGAAGCAGTCGTAGCATACAAAGCAATTGTTATTGGTAACTGCTGTATCAGAATAAAGCCAGTCTGTCTCTTTCCCCTCTTCCCTGTATTCATGATACTGATGAGCACAGCAAACAAATGAAAAGCTTCAATAACAGCCAAAGTGATAAAACCCCTCTCTTGTTGTTGGTGAGCTGGAGACCTCCTTTGAGCCTCCATTCAGCAGATAAGACAGCGAATCTCCTGGAGAATCTGTGTCTCGTATCACATGCCACAATGGTGTTGGTCACAAAGCGACTCTTGATCTCCATTACACAAATGTCACACCTCATTCCTCTGCAACTATAAAAGCTTCTGGGATATCCAAGCTACTATATATACTGCTGTTTTATCTTTCAGATAATCAATTTAAGAACAGAGGTCGAACGAAACACTGGTGAAAATGTGTTTTTCGTGCATCACTTAACACTCTGAGTCCAGTGTCCTGTTCTGTTTTTATGCTCCTGTGTATATTTTGGTGTGAAATGGGTTTTCTTCTGCTCCAAGCTACTGTGAGCATCTTGATCAGGGAGATGGTACAAACCAATTCTTTGAGTTAAATGGCAGTGAGGGTGGCAGCCCCTTAAATGAAAGCAATCACCAGGCTTTATCTCAGTGCCTGTTTGGTACAAATGCCGCCTGCAAATCTATTAACTGAACAAACCAGTTAGATTTTAGCACAAGTGGGAAAATGGCAACAAAAAACATGAATATACTGCCAATCAACAGAGAAATCACAACCGCAGAGGAGCCATTAATAACATTTGTAATTTGATTTTATACGAGTGGAGTAAGTGATGTTTAAAATCAACCAGGAGGAGAGAAACAAAAGAGTATTTTGTGTTATATACAAATAAACACATTTCTTGATCTTGCTTCAATGTGCACCAGCACAGATTCAGTGCAATATTCTGATCATGCCAGCTGCTGCAGGTGTGAACACATAACAACAAACTCCTTTTTCTTTTCTACTCTGGAGCGCTCGGGGAAGAAACGTGAAATGATTACACAGTCATTCAAGAGATCTCCTAAACAGTAACTGCACATGAGCATCATTCATACTGTTGGATTTCACAACCCGCTCTGAATCATTTCCAGGTTTCCACCTTATTCCACCTTATACAGCAAAGATTAGATATACATGCTCCGATGGTGGGGTCTGTGACTCGGGTGTAGGATTGACAAATGGCAGAATGGCTGTAGGTGTGGCTTTCAATTAAACTTTATTTAAATAGAGCAGCGGTCCCCAGCCTTTTTTGTGCCACAGACCGGTTTAATGTCAGACAATATTTTCACCTTTAAGGTGTCGCAGATAAATACAACAAAATAAAATGATACGAACAACACAAAAACTGTGGTATTTTGAAAATATAATAATAAACACGAATTCACTGTGTAATTGTGTAACTTTATTAGCAGCGTCCTCCTGAAATGCGCCAACAACACTGAGAGTAACATCCTCCTCTCTGCACCTCAATGCTCTCTGGTCGCTATGGTAACGCGTAAATATTTCTTTCAAAATAAGACACACAGCTACATCACAGGGAAAGACCCTGAAAACCATAAATTTCACACCTGAGCCTCAACTCACGCGGCCCGGTACCAAACGACCGGTCCGTGGCCCGGGGGCTGGGGACCACTGCCAATTCATAACAACAGTGAACAGTTACACGAGTCCCTATGAGGAAGAACTTGGTGACAGTGGGATAGAAAAACTCCCTTTTAACAGGAAGAAACCACGGGCAGAATTAGGTTCAGGTTGAGGGTGGGGGTACAAGGAAGAGAGCAAAGAGAGACAGGAAAAAAGGCAAACTTCTGGAGAGAGAGACAGAATACAGTAGTGGTGTATAAACACAGAGAGTGAAAAGATTTGGATGAAGAAGAAAAGCTCAGTGTATCATTGGAAGCCCCCCAGCAGCCAAAGCCGAACATAACATAGCTAAGAAATGATTTAGGGTCCCCTGATGCAGCCATAAGTATAAGCTTCATCAAAAAGGCAATTTTTAAACCTAATCTTAAAAGTAGAGACAGTGTTTGTCAAACTGGGAGCTGGTTCCATAGAGGGTTGATATAATAATAAAACCAACAGGGTGTGTCAATTTTAAAATGAACTCTAAAAGACATAGGCAGCCAGTGCAGAGAGGCTAGCACAGGGGTTATATGCTCTCTTTTACGAGTTCCTGTTAGGAGTCGTGCAACCGCATTTTGAACCAGCTGCAGACGTTTGAGCAACGACTGACTGACCCCCACATAAAGTGAGTTACAGTAGTTCAGGCAGGAAGAAATAAAAGCATGGATCACTGTTTCGAGGTGCTGCCTCGAAAGAAAAGATTTTACTCTTGCCAGTCGCCTTAAATGATAAAAACTGGACTTCACCACTGCTCTGATTTGGTTTTCCAATTTAAAATCACTGTCCAGCTTAAAACCACAGTCGGTAACAACAAGTTTAAAATAAACTTCCAGGGATCCCAAATCAACAGAGGAGGACTCACAGGGACCACTAGGTCCAAACACCAACAACTCTGTTTTCTTTTCATTAAAATTTAAAAAGTTTAGAGCCAACCAAGTTTTAATGTCATCTAGACATGTCAAGAGAGGTTTTATAAAGGTTTATATATCACCTTTATAAATAAAGGTGATGATGAGGGTTGTGATAGCTGAAGGTTCTGCTTCCCATTCTAAGTGTGTACATGGGGATGTCCACCAATATGGTAAACAGACTGATTCTTACAAAGCACTTTTCTGCTCTCCAGAGTATTCAAAGCACTTAGTACAACATGCCACATTCACACATTCACACAAGCACTTCCTTCTATGATTTTAAGTGCCTACTAACTAACATTCACACACATGCATGCATGCATGCATCGGAGAGCAACCTAGGATATTTGGCATGCAGACCATAAGCCAGGGATCGAACCAATCAGTAGATGACCTGCTCTACCTCCTAAGCTATAATATCCTATAGTGCCACTGGAAATAAAGTACAAGGGCAAAATGTATAGAATATAGCTACTAACATGTGGACCTCCTGAGAGGTAATTACTCTCTCTACAGAGAAGGGAAGGAGACTTTTAGACTGACTGAGAAAGGCAGCAGGACACTCAGAGGTTGGGCAGCTGTACAGCTTTTCCTTGGATGTGTAAATAAAAGCGTTGTATGAGCAATAATCACTACGCATGCATGTCACAACACATGACGTCATTAAAGTAGCTAATGTAATTAAGGCAAAAACCATACACTAATTAAACTGTGCTTATCTGATATTCAAAGTGTATGGAGTGGAACTATTTAATCAGCATAAATAAGCACAGTAAATATGGGTCTTTATCTACCTCAAGTGTGGAGAGATTTTTATTTTCACTGAAATGCAATGCATTCATTATTACTCTGGTATTCATCAGCTGTTAAAGAAACTAAAAATCAATCAGTCTTCACTGGGTTCTAATGGAAAACATCTATAAGAAGTGATGTGTTTTATCAGCAGAAGCTTAACAAATGACAAATTAACAGCAAACAGGAGCTGTGAGTTTTAGTGTTAAAAACAGCAGCTTAAAGCAGTATTATATTTACTTCCTTTATTGTTGCTTTACCAGGTGAGTCATGTCACCAATAACTTGCTTCCCCTTCAACTTGTTTTACTTCCACTTGGAAGAACAAGCAGCTTTTTTGTTCAGTGACATTTATATGGACTTTTCTTTGTATGCTGAGAAAAAGAGGAAAATAAGCCAAACTTCTCAAAGACAAAGGAAATATAATACAAAAAAGAAGACAAATTTAAATGTGGAATATGAGTTTAATGATTTTTGTTATTGTCAACAAATCACAAAGAAATACTAAAACCAATACTGCTTTAGTCTTTGTCAGTAATCTCTGACCTCCCTGCTCTATGGCTTCTCAAGGTCTGTGCTTGTGCAAAAACACAAAGTACTTAAATGTTTTTCTTCTCAAACAGGAGGAAATGTATTTGTTTGGGCCTATTTTCACAATCCAATAATCAATTCTTGGTGTTTCAGTGAGTTTATATTATAGCAGTAAAGTGTACAGCACTGCATTTGAGTCTCTCGTAATATGTTTGGAAAACAGGAAATAACTACAGTGATTTACTGAAGAGTACAAATATACATGGAAATGCAGCATACAAGGCAAAAAAAAAAAAGAGTTTGTACCATTCGGAAGAGCTGGAAAGTTCATATTTGGTATGGCTACCATATTTTTCAACACTCTTAAGAAAACTTGTAATTTCTTGTCAGGACTAGTTCTCCGGGCTTCTTGAAGGGCATTCCAAAGCTATTCTTTGGATGTTTGTCCCATAAAGGCTGAAAATCCAATCTTCCAGTTGTGGAGATTTTGGGTTGAATTGAAGACATTCAGAATAGCAGGATGGAAAGCTGTGTGTCAGCATTTGTAATAGCTGAGTGCTCGGCCTCTCAGGTAGAATTTATCTGTTTTACTGTGCAGGCAGTCAACAAAGGTGAAATCCTCAAAATAGAAGACAATAGGCAGATTAAGTGTTAGTTACCAAAAATTAGTCAGTTATTCAATCAAAAGTGAAGCGAAGTAAGTAGAAACAACGTCGTTTTGGAAGCAAACAAGCAGCAGTTGAACAGATAGTATGCTAACACTATCTCGTTGACTGCTCAGATGCACAAGTGCTGGTACCACCGATTTTCAGCCCAGCTTTTGTATATTTTGGCCTACGTTAGCCTTTCTGCCATATTTTCCTGTCCGAAAGCCATTTGCCTTGACTGGTTGGGGGAGAGGGGAAGGAGAAGAGAAAGGATAAAGAGAGCACTGAGACAAAGACCACAGGAAAAAGAGGACAAAATGTAATGACATGCTGCAGCGGTGTATAAAATGAGGTGAGTGGAGATTTGCCTTCCCACCTTGAAGCAATCTGTCATCCATACCGTACCACTGTCTCACTATCCTCACACAAAGCCTCACATACTTCTCTACCACAGTTCCTACCTTGGTACCCTATCTTACGCTTTCTCTACATCCACAAAGACACAGTACAGCTCCCTCTAACTTTCTTCATCAACACTCTCAAACCAACTATTGAATCTGTAATGCACTTCTCAGCATGAAGCCACACTGCTTCCCATTGATCATCACCTCTCTTCTTAACCTTTCTTCAAAAACTCGTTCCCATAGTTTCATGGTATGGTTCATCAACTTTATCCCTCTGTAGTTAGGACAGCTCTGCTGAAAACTGTTATCGGTACACTTTTTCCTCAGGCATCATCTCTGCAGTGCTTGTAGCAAGAAATTCAGAAGTGTGTACACTAAAGTTTGTTTTCCCATGAATTGCATCTCGCTCTATGTAGAAGGTGATGATTTATTCCACCCTCCGGCTCAGTCCTAGGTCCAGTAGTAGACCATATGCTCTGTATGAGTAACCCACTTAAAAGCAGAACTTTTAACTCGAGTCACTTTGCTATTCAAAAGCCTTACGGACAGTACACTCAGTGAAATCTAGCTGCAGTCTTAGATTGTAGAGCCAAAGCAGAAGTCCACAGGAGAGACGTTTTCTTCAGGGGCAGGAGAGATCTTTCCTAACTAGAACAGTAGGAACTGTGCAGAAGCTCAAAACTGCTCACTCAAAAAAATTACATGAACTTGCACTACGATAACATATCTGCGACAAGGGTGTTTGAGTTTTTTCATTACCAAATTATATTAATTAGTGTAACTTTTAGTCAGAGTGTATCAACAGAATTCAGATGATTCTGCACAGTGACTTTATTGGGTGGGACTGGACTACCGAGGCCTGTCCATTACACTTTCACTGCTTCAGCTACAGTTAGCGTTTGTATTAAACTGGCACACCACCATTTCCCCACGTTTCCTGGTAAGGTCATTTTATATATCTGGGCGAGCCATTTGTACATTTAGTCCATTATAATTAACCTTATATTTTAAAAGATAAAGTTAAAACAACAAAAACAAAAAAACTTATGCTAATAAGGTTAGCTGTCAAGAGCACCTAACTGTGTACTTTTGCTACTGACACCTTCATCTGTTATTGTCTCCTTTTAAGCATCGAGATTTATATTTTCTTTTGCAGTCAGGTATCTGTGGTTCATTTTAAAGGCACCCCAGGAGTTTTCTATTAGTCTCAGAGGCTTTAGGTTACTTACAGTAAATCTCTCCTGTTCTTCACCAGTTGGCTGATTCTCTGTTTACTGATTCTTCACTAGCCAATTTAGGCTTTTATCTCTCTCACAGGTATTGTCTTCTTAGATGAGAAATCAATTTGTGCAGGCATGTGTGGAGTTGTAAGGCATTTTAGGCATTCTAAATAAGTAAATGCTGCACAACTTTCTGTGCACCTGATGTTAAACATCAGCTGCCTCCCCTGCTTGGCCGTCTGAAGCTCTTTAATATCACTCCACAAGACACGCACGATTTCTCTTGACTATTTAATTTTGGCTCTCCGGTGTGACTCTCCTGTTTGGTTGCATTAGATGAAGGTTGGCTCAAATGTTATTTGTCATAACCACTGTTGGTCAAGTTACTTGAAAATAGTAATTAGTTACTAATTGCATTCCCAAAAAGTAATCCCATTACTTTACTGATTACTTATTTTCGAAAGTAATTAGTTACTTAGTTACTTTTTGAAAACGTGATACACAACCTGAATACATAATAAAGCAACAGACCTTTCAGCCCAATTCTACTTTTTCTGAATAATCCATCATATAAAACCGAATCAAATGAAAAAGTCTCTTTGTAAAATTTGTTTTATTAGTTTTAATCTTTAACTTTATGCACATTGCATCAAGCAAAAATTAAATTATATACAACAGTCTTTGACTTGAAGAAATGTTTAACATTTACACCTATGTTGTTAGGTGTAGGGTGTGCAGGCAGGAATGGTGGACCCATAGTGCAGACGCTCGGAGGCAAAAAGGTGAACTCAAAACAGCTTTAATGCTGAACTCGAAAAAGGTAACAAAACTAAGACTTCAAACATAAACTCAGGCAAGCAGACAAAACACACAGCATAATAAACGGTAGATCGCAGCAATGACAAACTGAAACACAGGGCTTAAATACATAGAGGGAGCAATCAGGGAATGGACAACAGGAGGGAAACACAGCTGGGGCAAATCAGGACTAACGAGACAAGGAAAGCAAAACCAGATACACTAACATGAAACACGGACTTTCAAAGTAAAACAGGAAACATAACACAGAGACGTGAACTTAACAAGGGGATACAGCCGACAGGGGAGACAGCAACTATAGAACACAGAGACATAAACCATAAGACAGAACTCTAAGAAACCAAAGACTAGAAATGATAAATAATATAATAAACTCAAAAGCCCTGGGTCAACGACCCAGGCATCCTAACATATGTTCTGCATATTCCAGCATATAAAATAAAATCATGTTTTGTGTTTACACTCTTTCAAAAAGATGCAAGTAAAACACAGCAGAAAATAAATAAATTCAAAGACTCAGCAGCTCTTAAATCTATTGTCAGCTGTTTAGCAGGAGTGGGGCGGGTGGAGGTTTGCCCACAGCGGTCATGTCAGTGGGGGGATCCGGGGGTTTGTCTGTGAGTGTCACATTCCCGTGGCGGCGTGCTCGCTGCTCGCTCAGATTTGAAGTTTAATTTTTCGCTGTAGAAAGAAGTTTTCTTCCCACGCAGAGTGAACAGCGGACGCTAATGTTTGTGTCACTTTTTATGGAATCAAACTCAAAGTAATGTGATTACTTCCAAGCTTTAAACGCTGCATGGTCGGACTCTCTCCATCACTCCATGTTATCCATTGTTGATCTGCACACGTCTGTTACCACACGGACGGCCTTGCGCTTTCGGACGTCACGGTCATGAGACACTCTCACAAACAAAATCACGGTTTAGTAACGCAGTAATACAGAGTGCTTACAGGAAAGTAACAGTAATCTAATTACCTTTTTTGCAATAGTTATCCCTTACTTTATCAGTTACTTGAAAAAAGTAATCAGATTACAGTAACGTATTACCTGTAACGTGTTACTGCCCGTCTCTGGTCATAACTGCTCAATAATTTGAATGGTATGTCCATTTCTATGTCTTTATATTTTCTTCTGTCCTCAATTCTTCATGCATATAGCGCCACCTTCAGGTTTGGGGGGTACTATCATTGGTGATAGCAGGAGTAGACCTTCACAGTTTCTGCTGTTTTTCAGTCCTCCAGAGGAATAACTTCTGTCTCATGGCATGCTTGTTATGAGATTTAGAATTAGCAATACATGTATCCCCATATTACATGTCAAATATAGTCTCCCTGGACTTCTCTTCTTGCATCTGATTCAGTTCCAGCATCATCTTGGATCCATATGTTTGCTTACATAATGTTTTCTTTACCTGTGG
Source organism: Oreochromis aureus (assembly GCF_013358895.1). Lineage (NCBI taxonomy): Eukaryota > Metazoa > Chordata > Actinopteri > Cichliformes > Cichlidae > Oreochromis > Oreochromis aureus. The sequence continues at coordinate 2,760,380 of NC_052942.1, read as the reverse complement.
TTCTGCTTTACCATTTCTAAGTCACTCAAGTCTAAAACCCCTGCCATGTCGACATATAGCTGGTGGTGGTACCAAAGTCTCTTCCATCTTTAGTTACATTTCTCCTGCTATTAACAGGTGTGTCATTCTCTGAGCTTCATCAGCTGCCAATCTTTCTGTTGGCTCTCCTTTCTCTATGTTGATTTACATCAGCGTTTCAGCCTGAATGCAAGTTTGCGCTCTCTCCAGACCTACTCCAGTCTTTCAGCCAGAATACAGGCTCTCTCTCTCTTCTCTCTCCTGTCCTTTCCAACTCTTTGTCCATTCCCTGTCATGGTGCCCTGGTTCTGAATCCAGAGATCAGAGTATTCTAGTGTTTCAAACATTGTGATGTGCCTTTAGTTGTCTGCTCTGGATGTTTATAGTTTTGTAAGTTCCCCTTTGTGATAATTCCTACATTAATTCAATTCATTTCAATTTTGTTTATATAACACCAAATCACAACAACAGTCGCCTCAAGGCGCTTAACATTAGTTAGCTGCAGGCTCCTGAGTTTTACCTGAGTTTTGTATTGTAATGTTTTAGTCCTGCATTTGGGTCCACACTTTGCCTGCCACCCAGCATTATATGACACTCAGCCTTATTGCACACTCTCTACTTTCTGCCAGCCACCATCAGCCTTGGACCTTAATGCAGGCTCTCTCTGCTCCCTGCTGGCCTTCAGCAGTCTTATTGCAGGCTATCTTCTCTATCCCATCCTTTGCAACTCTCAGCCTTATTGCAGGCTCCTTGCACTCTTCTGGCCTCCGGTAGCCCCTGATCCCCGTTGCCGGCTCAACCTTTACTCTGCTTTGCTTTACCCCTTTGCCATCTGGACTTTTTCCTTACTTTTCTCACTCACCATGATGCAATTTATTCATGTTATGCCTTACCCTGTGCCTTTGCAAGGATGCTGCTAATGTTCATGTGTTTTATATTCTGTAAGATGGAATTTCTAGCCACGGTAAGACTGCTTTTTATTCATTCTCTGCCTCATTCATATTATTCAGTCTCCATCCAAACCTTCATCTTCATCTTCACCACCAGCATCTATACTCTGTGGGGTCCTGGTCTATTTCCCATTACTGCTGGAATTCCATTCTGCAGTGATGGGTGATCTAATCATGTAATAGCTTGACTGAATTCTGTATATCAATAAATCATGTTCAGTTCTTTCTAATGATCTCTCATTATTAAAATAAAATGCAATTGAATTGCTCCAATCTACCTGGGGTTGGGTTACTGGTGATCCCTAACTGCCCATAGATGTGAATCTGAGTGTGAATGTGGTGGTCTGTCTCTCTGTGTCGGCCCTGCGACAGACAGGTGACCTGTGCAGGGTGTACCTTGACTCTCCTCCTCTCTCGACTAGGATAGGATCTGGGATAAGCTCTAGGGTTATCCCAGATAAGCCTAGGAGAATGGATGGGTAGGAACTAATGGAACTTTTAAAGGAGTAACCACACATTAAAAAATGAGTTCATAAAAAGGTTTGTAAGATTAGATAAAATATTCTGGCTTCAGATTTGTGACTGATCTTTGATCTTTGTCACAAAATCCTCAGTTTTAGCCGATTCAGACTAAAGCCTGCATTTGTTTGTTCTGCTTCTCCTAAAGGCTCTGGCTCTTAAAACCTCAGAGTTGTGTATAACACGTGTTAAAAATTAAACAAATAACAAATAAAGTTAATAATCACATTACTTTTTTTTTATCCGGTAACCCAGTACTAAATAGAATAGTCATATTACAGTTACTAAGTAAACAATTAAGTTACTTAAGTTATATAAGTTGAATTGTCAGGCCTTCTCGTCCAACATCACACGTGCTCGTGGAAGAATGGTCAAAAATTCCCATAAATACTCTCCTAAGCTTTAACTCTTCCCAGAAGAATCAAATCCTATGGATTAAGAATGGGATATTACTCAAGTTCATACACATTTGAAGGCAGATGAGTGAATACATGCATTATATTCAAACTTTAAACCATAGCATTTTCATTCTTTCATTCTCAGAGCAGAAATGTTACTAAAAGCCTACAAAAGTGGAAAATGTTCTGCACAGTCAAAATCTTTAAGTAGTTCTTCCTACTTCCTGTTATCCATCCAAGTGTACATGTAATTTTTACTTGTCTGTTCTTCTTATTTGTATGTAAGTGTTTTATGTATATATGTATACATGCCTACTATATATTTTGGGTATGTATTATTCTTATATTTTGTTTATGTTTAAATCATCTAAAAAAAAATCAATAAACATATTTTTGTAAGAAAAAAAGACAACAAAACCTGACTGAAAACAAAGTGAAAAGAATAAGGAAATTACACAAAACAGATATGTTGGCAAAGTTAGCAAAGGGAGCACTGAAAAAAAGGGATTGGGCAACTCTTGGATTTACGTAAGCATCTTGCGTGTATTTAACATAAGTGCCTCATGCTTTAAAGTTAAGTGTAACTATATAGTGTAGAAACTACATGATATGCAGAGAGGCTAGATTAAATTGTTCATATCATGTTCGAATGAAGTAAGTCAATAACTTTCAGTCCCGTAGGCTTTGGATCGTGGTTTCAGGAAGGCATCCATCTCAGTCAAATCGAGCAAATTGGGTGGTTGTTACATTAAAAAAGTCTAACTTGTAATTTAAACACAATAATATCATGTTTCTATAAACGTAATTAAATCATGAAGGATCTGTATGAAATCCAACAACTTGTTCTTGTTGAGATGACATGGTACAATCTAGTAAGAGTGGTTAGTTGCTGAACTCATGAAATTCACAAGATCGCACGAGATGTCAAACTGCAGGAAAATCACTGGAGTTATAAGAGGCAGACAATTACACACACACACCACGTGTATGCTGTCGCTATTTATTGTGGTTTAACCTGTCAAGGACAAAAACGTACAAAAAAATTCTGCATCAAGCCTTGAAATCATAGCTTTCCTACTTTTGTTAAGTCTGGATTGTTGGCATTGTGGTTAGTGCTGTTGCTTCACAGTAAGAAGATCCTGGGTTCAAATCCACAGTCTGGCTAGTTTGCACTGGTTTCTCTCTGGGTATTCTGGTTTCTTCCCACAGTTAAAAGTCATGCAGTTGTTAGGTTAACTGGTGATTCTAAATTACCTGTCAATGTAAGTGCAAATGGTTGTGATAGACTTGTGAGTTGTCCAGGGTGTACCCTGCCTTGTAACCTATCACTTCAGGGTTATTTCCCTGCAACCAGGATAAAGATAGGAGGATGGTAGTTGTTTAGATCCATTCAATTTTTATGGTAACCAGGATCTAGACTTTGTTGAAAATTATATAATATGAAGAGAACATGTAGTATTTAAGTGACCAAGTAGTATTGGGGTAAAAGTTATTGAATAGTGTTGAAATAAAATGACAAAATTGTGAAGGATTAAAATATTCCAAGAGCTCAACTTACTTCATCTAAACATGTCTCAATCGCGTTTTATGAACACAGAATGCACAGGTTTATTGAATATGAAAAAGTTGTGTTGATTGAACTCAATTGTTTAAGTTTCTGCCAAAGCAAAACATTTGTGTGCAACCGATGTCCACTATTGAATCAAGGAAATCCAACATGGCCTTTTTTTCAGTGAGGAAATACTTGCAGTAACATACTTTGTTCTGGATACTGAAGAGCACAGAGGTAGCTCGATATTTTCGCAGTACTGGGAGGGGCTCCTCAAGCAGTGTGTAGGTAGCTGCTCGATATTGTGCCTCCACCTACTAGCCCCTCTCCTCTTTCCTCTCCTCATCTCTGCTCCTTGCTTGCATCAGCTTAAATAAGAGCATCAGCAGAGTAATGAGTTCTCCTGACTAAGAGATCAAACTGGTGCATCCATCGTCCCGTGATTAATAACTGTCACCACACACACGGGGGAATGTTACCCATCTCCCAGAAGCAGAAATCAGGGGACCAAGAGGAAGTGTGTATAGATGTGCATGCATTATGTGTTTGTACTACACACATTAATGGGAGCGAGGAGTAAAAATGGCTGAGAGACATCAAGAAAGACTGGAGAATTTGTGGTGTGTATTGTACACCACACGTGCACTCCAGCCTAACCCCAGCTTGCCAGAAACTGCAGCTTATTAAGGCTAATTGGCTTCTTTATGGGCCCTCAGCTCATTATCTGGACATTTTCAGAACCCTCAGCTCGTATAGGATCTGTTTGGCCATCATGTGAATCTGGAATATATACCACACGTCTCGGGGTTATGATTAAGCTCTTGTCTGGTATTTCTGTTACTGTATGACTAAATTCACCGCACTTTGTATAATGCAATCTTATATTGCAACTGTTTTCACTGCAATGTACATTTTTAAAACTATTTCTATAATAACACTAATTCAATATACTTCGTATTGTATTAATGATGGAAAAGCATTTTTGTGAAATTCAAATCACCTACACACTTACATAAGAGCTTTACACCAAATATTATTATATTATTGTTTATATTATTGCAGAGTCTTTACCACTCCACATGCCAGTTCTTAAATAATCAGGCCCCATCTTATCTTAATGACCTTGTAGTACCATATCACCCTATTAGAGCACTTCGCTCTCACACTGCAGGCCTACTTGTTGTTCCTAGAGTATTTAAAAGTAGAATGGGAGGCAGAGCCTTCAGTTTTCAGGCCCCTCTTCTGTGGAACCAGCTTCCAGTTTGGATTCAGGAGACAGACACTATCTCTACTTTCAAGATTAGGCTTCAAACTTTCCTTTTTGCTAAAGCATATAGTTAGGGCTGGACCAGGTGACCCTGAATCCTCCCTTAGTTATGCTGCAATAGACGTAGGCTGCCGGGGATTCCCATGATGCATTGAGTTTTTCCTTTCCAGTCACCTTTCTCACTCACTATGTGTTAATAGACCTCTCTGCATCGAATCATATCTGTTATTAATCTCTGTCTCACTTCCACAGCATGTCTTTATCCTGTCTTCCTTCTTTCACCCCAACCGGTCGCAGCAGATGGCCCCGCCCCTCCCTGAGCCTGGTTCTGCCGGAGGTTTCTTCCTGTTAAAAGGGAGTTTTTCCTTCCCACTGTCGCCAAAGTGCTTGCTCATAGGGGGTCATATGATTGTTGGGTTTCTCTCTATGTATTATTGTAGGGTCTACCTTACAATATAAAGCGCCTTGAGGCGATTGTTGTTGTGAATTGGCGCTATATAAATAAAATTGAATTGACAAGTTACAATATAAATTGAAATTGAAAATATATGTTGTTAGTGTTTGTAATTATCTTTGTGACACAAGCCTTCCTGTCTGTGCTCATAAACAAACATGTTTCTCATCGATGGACGACAAAACAAGACACTGTTTAAAAGTCTTCGTCAGTGGTTTATTTATGGAATGGAGTGATTAACAGCTACAGTGAGTTCATCAGTTAACAGAAAAGGGAAAATACTGACTAATGAATCCCTACAGCCTACAGTATGAGTCGGTGTACTAAACGTACCCACATGTTGCCTGATTCTGTCTTCTGTCAGAGTAGCAGCTTATTTTTTACTGTTCTTAGGCAATACAAGCCTGTACTAATAAAAATACACTTAAGTGTTACAACCTACAGTATAACATGTCACAAAGTAACACAGTATACTAACTTACTTGCTTACTTGCTTGCTTGATTGATTGACTGACTGATTTACTGACTGATTTACTGACTGATTTACTGACTGATTTACTGATTGATTGATTGATTGATTGATTGATTGATTGATTGATTGATTGCGGATGAGCACCAAAACATGATTGTGGCCAGTCGCAAAAGAATGAGCAAATGCTGTGAACACAAATCTTTCCACCCAGTAGGACTGGGTGGAAAGATTGATCTGAACCAAAAAAAAAATCTCTCAGTGTTTCTAGGCTCAATAGTGATTGTGACTCATAGTCAGGCAGATATAAGCATTATTGGTTTAAGTGTTCTTTCTGCTTAACCTGACACCAGACAGCTCTTTCTAACGAGAAATTTAAGCTGTTACACTAAACCAGACTTCACATGCCGCTCATAGTGGAGAGCTCACTGAGGTTCAATTCAATTTTTAATTCAATAATTTAGTTTTGTTAATATGACCCTAGATCCCAGCAGCAGTTTCCTCAAGGTCCTTTATACTGCAAGGTATACAATAACACAATAACACAACTCAACAATCATATGACACCTTATGAGTAGGGATGCACCGATCCCGATACTGGTATCGGGTATCGGGGCCGATACTGTAAAATGTGTGCGTACTCGTACTCGTAAAAGTCAACCGATACCATGAACCGATACTAATGTAGCCCGGATGGGAATTTGGTAGTAGATACTCATAATTCCCATGGACTTGAACGCCACATAAGGTGTTCACAGTTCACAGAAGAGAACGGCATGGAGAGATGCACGAGGTTAGCTGAACCAAAGTGAGAGACTCGGCTAGTTTTACTGAGGTTAACTAGCACAAAAGAGTGTGTGACTAGAAAGCTAACTGTGTGAGAGCTTCGCAACAGAGTGTGGGTGAAGTGACTTTTTGTTTCAACGGTCGCACCACCGTGGAAAACTGTGTTTCCAGCCATGACCGCCGAGGCTAAAGGCTAGCCCGGACTGCTTGGTTGCGCCACGGAGGCAGGACTGTCGGAGAGCTGGACAGTGACTGGCTAACGCGCTGTAGCAGAGACAGCATCGGGTCCGCAGGGGAGTGGATTTAGTGTGGGACTGGTGAGCGGCGACCTACCGAGCAACGGAACTGTAAGTCAGACTTTTGTGCTCTTACTGGGGAGAAGAGGATTTTCTCCATCGTCCGGCGTGAGCAGCAAACAGGCCTGCAACAAGTGTGAATGTGAGTGTGTGTGGGGCCCATGTGTGAATATTGTGTGTTTAGTGGATTTATATAACGTGTTTTGGAGTGTATATTAGTGAGTCACTTACCAAAAGGTGATAACATAAGTTGGGTTGTTTAATATAATTTGAAAGGGAATTATTTCATTTATACAGTGTATTTCATTTGGTTAAGGAATTGGAATATCCATCCATCCATCCTCATCCGCTTTATCCAAAGTCGGGTCGCGGGGGCAGCAGCCTAAGCAGAGAAGCCCAGACCTCCCTCTCCCCAGCCACCTCCTCCAGCTCATCCGGGGAACACCAAAGGCGTTCCCAGGCCAGCCGAGATATAATCTCTCCAGCGCGTCCTGGGTCTGCCCCTGGGCCTCCTCCTCCCGTGGGACATGCCCGAACACCTCACCCAGGAGGCGCCCAGGGGCATCCTTGTCAGATGCCCGAACCACCTCAACTGGCTCCTTTCGATGTGGAGGAGCAGCGGCTCTACTCTGAGCCCCTCCCGGATGGCCGAACTTCTCACCCTATCTCTAAGGGAGAGGCCAGCCACCCTTGGAGGAAGCTCATTTCTGCCGCTTGTACCCGCGATCTCGTTCTTTCGGTCACTACCCACAGCTCGTGGCCATAGGTGAGGGTCGGGACGTAGATCGACCGGTAAATTGAGAGCTTCGCTTTTACACTCAGCTCCCTCTTCACCACGACGGACCGTGCAGCGTCCGCATCACTGCAACCGCAGCACCAATCCGTCTGTCGATCTCCGGCTCCCTTCTCCCATCACTCGCGAACAAGACCCCGAGATACTTAAACTCCTCCACTTGGGGCAGGAACTCATCCCGACCCGGAGTGGGCACTCCACCCTTTTCCGGCTGAGAACCATGGCCTCAGATTTGGAGGTGCTGATCCTCATTCCCGCTGCTTCACACTCGGCTGCGAACCGTTCCAGTGCGAGCTGGAGGCCCCACCCGATGAAGCCATCAGAACCACATCATCCGCAAAAGCAGAGATGAGATTCTGAGGCCACCAGTGAAAGCCCTCCGCCACTTGGCTGCGCCTAGAAATCCTGTCCATAAAATTATGAACAGAATCGGTGACAAAGGGCAGCCCTGGCGGAGCCATCACCCACGGAAACAAGTCCGACTTATTGCCGGCAATGCGAACCAAACTCTTGCAACGGTTGTATAGGGATCGAATGGCCCGTAACAGTGGGCCAGACACCCCATACTCCCGCAACACCTCCCACAGGACACCCGAGGACACGGTCGAATGCCTTCTCCAAGTCCACAAAACACATGTAGACTGGTTGGGCAAACTCCCATGCACCCTCAAGTATCCTCGAGAGGATAAAGAGCTGGTCCAGTGTTCCGCGACCAGGGCGAAAACCGCATTGTTCCTCCTGTATCCGAGGTTCGACTAACGGACGAACTCTCCTTTCCAACACCCTGGCATAGACTTTCCCAGGGAGGCTGAGGTGTGATCCCCTATAGTTGGAACACACCCTCCGGTCTCCCCTCTTAAAGATGGGGACCACCACCCGGTCTGCCAGTCCAGGGTACTGCCCCTGATCTCCACGCAACATTGTAGGGCGTGTCAACCAGGACAGCCCTACAACGTCCAGAGCCTTCAGGAACTCGGGCGGACCTCATCAACACCAGGGCTCTGCCACCGAGGAGTTGTTTAACTGCCTCAGTGACCTCGACCCCAGAAATTGGCGGGTCATTCCCTCATCCCCAGACTCTGCTTCCTCCTCGGAAGGCGTGTCAGTGGGATTAAGGAGGTCCTCAGTATTCCTTCCACCGTCTGACAATTTTCTCAGTCGGCGTCAGCAGCGCACCGCCAGCACTATACACAGTGCAGGTAGAGCACCGCTTTCCCCTCCTGAGGCGCCTGACGGTTTGCCAGAATCTCTTGAGGCAGTCCGAAAGTCTTTTCCATGGCCTCTCGAACTCCTCCCACACCCGAGTTTTTGCTTCAGCCACTGCCTGAGCCGCATTCCGCTTGGCCTGTCGATACCTGTCAGCTGCCTCTGGAGTCCCACAGGCTAACCAAGCCCGATGGGACTCCTTCTTCAGCCTGGTGGCTCCCTTCACCTCTGGTGTCCACCATTTGGTTCGGGGATTACCACCACGGCAGGCACCAACCACCTTGCGGCCGCAGCTCAATGCAGCAGCCCGGCAATGGAGACGCTGAACATGGTCCATTCGGACTCAATGTCCCCAGTCTCCCTCGGAATGTTGTTGAAGCTCTGCGGAGGTGTGCGTTGAAGATCTCGCGGACTGGGGCCTCTGCTAGACGTTCCCAGCACACCCTCACTCACGCGTTTAGGTGCACCGGGTCTGTCCAGCGTCCTCCCCGCCACCTGATCCAACTCACCACCAGGTGGTGATCAGTTGACAGCTCAGCCCCTCTCTTTACCCGAGTGTCCAGAACATATGGTCGCAGGTCTGGTGATACGATTACAAAATCGATCATCGACCTGCGGCCTAGAGCATCCTGGTGCCACGTGCACTTATGGACACTCTTATGTTTGAACAAGGTGTTCGTTATGGCCAAACTGTGATTTGCACAGAAGTCCAATAACAAAACACCACTCGGGTTCAGATCAGGGAGGCCGTTCCTCCCAATCACGCCCCTCAGGTCTCGCTGTCGCTACCCACGTGAGCATTGAAGTCTCCCAGTAGGACAACAGAGTCTCCAGGTGGGGCACCTTCCAGCACCCCCCAGGGACTCTAAGAAGGCTGGGTACTCTGAACTGCCACTCGGCGCATAAGCGCAGATGACAGTCAGGACCCGTTCCCTGACCCTGAGGCGGGGAACAAACCCTCTCATCCACCGGGAAAAACCCCAGCGTGCCGGCAGCAAGCCGGGGATATTAGAATACCCACCCCAGCCCGCCGCCTCTCACCAGGGGCAACTCCAGACTGAGACAGAGTCCAGCCCCTCTCCAGGAGACTAGTTCCAGAGCCCAAGCCATGCGTGAGGTGAGCCCGACTATATCTAGCCGGTACTTCTCAACCTCACGCACTAACTCAGGCTCCTTCCCCACCAGAGAGGTGACATTCCATGTCCCTATTGCCAGTCTTGGCAGCCGGGGATCGGTCCGCCAGGGCCTCCGCTCCTGGCCGCCGCCCGACACACATTGCACCCGACCCCTATGGCGCCTCCTGCGGGTGGTGGGCCTGCGGGAGGATGGGCCCATGTCTCCTCTTCGGGCTGTGCCCGGCCGGGCCCCATGGACTAAGGCCCGGCCACCAGGCGCCGCCCTCGGGCACCCTCCCCGGGCCTGGCTCCAGGGCGGGGCCCCGGTAACCCTATCCCGGGCAGGGTAAACTGTTCCCTCGATGTTCTTTTCATACGGGTCATTTGAGTTTAAAAAAGGGATGTGTTGTACAGTATTTGTCTCTGCCCTTACGTTCAGTAAACGTTTCGTTTGTGTTAAAGAGTTGTCTGGGGTCGTTTCTTTACTACTGGTTAAGTTTAACTTGTGTGTGGTAGAAGTATTGGTTTTTGTACTCGGTATCGGCAAGTACTCAGATCCAAGTATCGGTATCGGATCGGTTTGAAAAAATTGGTATCGTTGCATCCCTACTTATGAGCTATCCAGACTAAGCATCTGGTTTGATACCGAATGATTTTCAGGGCCGAGTACAATAACCTCAGTTTGATCTGAATTAAGAAGCAGAAAGTTAGCAGCCATCCAGGTCTTTATGTCTTTAAGACATTCCTGCAGTTTAACTAATTGGTGTGTGTTACCTGGCTTCATGGACAGATAGAGCTGCGTGTCATCAGCATAGCAGTGAAAATTTATGCTATGTCTTCTAATGATGCTGCCTAAGGGAAGCATGTATAATGTAAATAGAATTGGTCCTAGCACTGAACCCTGTGGAACTCCATAATTGACCTCAGTGTGTGAAGAGGACTCTCCATTTACATGTACAAATTGGAGTCTATTAGATAGATATGATACAAACCACTGCAGTGCAGTACCTGTAATACCTACAGCGTGCTCTAATCGCTCTAATAGGATATTATGGTCAACAGTATCGAACGCAGCACTGAGGTCTAGCAGGACAAGCACAGAGATGAGTCCACTGTCAGAGGCCATAAGAAGATCATTTGTAACTGTAAATGCAACACTGGCATGGTTTTATTGAAGAATTAGTATTTTATCAGTCAGGGGTTTGGTGGCTGTGCCCAAGCTTTTAAATGTTCAAGATAAAACTATATTGATATAAATAACACTGTCATAATCTATACCTGTGTTGAAATCATACTGATATATTGCTAAAATTCAATATATTCTCCAGTCTCCTGCAACACAGTGGTGCAGCGGTTAGCACTGGTTAGAATTGTGGTTACTCTGGATTCCTCCCACAGTCCAAAGACATGGGTGTTGTGTTAATATTACGTAAAGTCCTTAAAGCATATAGAAAAAACACTGTATAAAAGCATGGCAAAATCTGGTATGAAGTAAGTGTTTTGAATACAGTAAATGCCATTCTCCACTAAACCAACATGCTAATACAAAGCTAGTACAAAAATCACCCTGGACTTCGATTAGTGCAAAAAACTAAGGGTATAAAATTTTATTTTCAGTTTTTTTGAAAATCAGTCTTTTCATTTTAATTGTAGAGACATTTGTCCAGTATCTGCAGACAAATCAGTCATTGTATTTGTCCTAGCAAGTAAAAGTTAACAAAACTAGCAACTGCTAATTTCATATAATGTGCAACAAGTTATTTCAGAATACTTGCCCCCATTTTATGTAAAAACGTCATGAAAATACAACAAAAACCAACTACAAATGATCTGTAAGCAACAAAACATCATAAAAGAACAAAGAAGGCCCCGATTCTAAGCAGCTGATGCCTCTTTTAAGTGAATGTAGAAGCCATCCTTCTCATTGATCTTTCCTATGAATATTTCCAACCACTGTACCACATACAGACATTCATAGATACAGTGGGGACATATAGGAAATGAATTATTTATATGTCCTGTAAGGGCTAAAAGTGGGTCAGTATGCACTGCTGTGTGCTCTCACCAACAGCATACAGAACGAACAATTTTGACTATAACCCCACCACCACCACCAAAAGCAAATATTAGTACAATTTAGTTTCATTTTAATAATCTCTAAATTAAAAACTGCCTTGAATCTAAATGGCTAAACCCCCCATAAAATGAGAGGTAGCGAAAATTGCTGGCTATCATAGCTAACAGTAACGTCTCTGGTTGTTCATGCTAAAGCATACAGTCAGGGCTGGATCAGGTGACCCTGAATCCTCCCTTAGGTATGATGCAGTAGGTGTAGGGTGCTGGGGGATTACCATGATGCATTGAGTATTTCTTCTTCAGTCACCTTCTTCACTCACTATGTGATCATACACCTCTCTGCATTGAATCATTACTAATACTGATAATAATGCTAAGTGCATGCCAACCAAAGCCCAACAGCCTGAGCCAAATCTTCAACAGGTAACAAAAAGAAGGATAAGCAGTCAGTCTTACAGCCTTAATTTCAACATATTTATGTTGATGAATCAACGTTTCTTTCAAGTCTCTTTGGACTGAATTTCAATATTGTTTTGCGTTTGTATTCGTACAAAAAACAGTAAAAGAAAGATTGTGCGTGTGTTCACATTAAGACAGGGATTTGTGTTAATCTGTGGAATTGTAGCCTCAGGTTAATATTGTTAACTGGTAACTATGTGACAATGAGTTTTAGGTCATTTAACAGAGTAACAATGTAATGTAACGAACAGTGTAACAAATTGCTTTCTCCTGTCAGTTATTAATTAACATACATACATAATGTATGATATATTACTTTTTTGATTAGCTCCCCCAACGCCCTTTAAAGGTATGCAGTTCAGAGAGTCCCTGTATGATCATCTATTTCTAATATTGTCGGTTTCCAAGTGCTGGAATTATACACCACAGTTAGCATAACCTGTAGGAACAAGCGCAGTGATACCGGATCAAGCAGAGATTGAAACTCAAAGCTCCATCTTCTAGCACATTTGCAGGGCTTTATTGAGTGTTGACTTTCTCTTGAGAAGGTTACCACCTTCAAGGTTCAAGGTTATCCTCTTTGAGTTCTGCCACTTTTCATTTCTGCCATCTAGTGTTGGGCGATATGGAAAAAATATTTATCACGATATGAATTGTTTTATATCACGATAACGATATATATCACGATATACCACCCGACCTGTGGTCATCTGAAAAGTATGCAGTCTGTAAACAGCGATTGGAGAGGGTGCAGTCTTTGTTTTGAGTTACCGTAAAGCATGCCGCAAATCCGGGTGCACGTAAAGCAGCACCATGTTGCAAAACCACAAGACGGAGTTTCTTTGTGAAAAATATCATTTTTTTATACTTTATTTTCTCTTGCATAAAGTTAAGAGTATGTATAGTGAGAAGACAACACTAATATATTTGCCACAGGCTATTTAACTCTTTAAGACCTACCATGAGACCAAGTCCGCCAGAGCTTATCTTTACATTTTACATGCTGTGGAGCCATTTGTGGGAGCATTTCAAGTTGCTATACATCAATACAACCGTTATAGCCCAAATTTTAATAATTTGTATGCATTAAGTCCATAGTAACTACATAAATTGCAAAAAAGTGCAATAAACTACAAAAAAATTGAAAATCGTTTTTGTTTTGTTTTTTACAAATATTTCTAGTTAGAGAAATTTAAGAGGCTGATCCCTCAAAACTGTAAATACAAGAAAGTTGCACAAAATAGTTTCCAACCACGAGAAATTTATTTTGAGTGTCTTCATAGTTTTATTTTTGAGATAAACTAATTTTTATATACTACAGGAAAAATGAAAATAAATATTATAATGCAAATTTGCAAAAAAACACTATGTGCATCAAAATAAACTATTTCCAACAGTGTAATTTGACTTCTAAGCATCCCTGAAACGATACAGAAAAGCATAAAGTCAAACATGACTTTTAAAAACACCAACATAGGCTTTGAAAGTAAAAAACTACATTTTCCACGAAAATGACCTCACTTCCGGTTTCGGACAGGTAATGGCGGACATGCGATAGTTCGCGCTGACTTATATTCCAACGTAGGAAGTGTTATGAACAGCTGATTGGATCGGCAAAGTGTGTTTCTGGAATATTATGTTTTTGTTGCTGGAAGTGCTTTTTATGCAATTTTTGCAAAGCTATATGTGGAAGGAAACCGTGACCTAGGGCAAGCTAATGGAATAAGATGTAAGTACAACTCCTACGGTTTCATATGCAAAAAAAATTATTGCGCTACCTTAGTGGTTCCAGTTCTACAGGGATTTAAAAATAGTTAGGCAAAACGGAGTGTGCCTGCTCCGACCGGTGGTAAGGGGTTAATGATATATTTTATGTAATAATTAATAAAATTAGGGTTAGAAACGATAGAAACGATAGAAGACAAATGGCACGATAGAAAAGTTTCTATCGTCCACACGATATATATCGTCATATCGCCCAGCACTACTGCCATCTAATCAGAAGCAGCATCTACTGCAATGTGAAACGCAGCAGGTCAGAGGACTGTGATTTAGAAGCAGGACCTTCCGTTTCTCTCTGTATCTCTCTTTCATTTAGTGTCTGCTCTGCCTGAAACTTGTGCCCTGATTCTCAGTTTTCTTTGCCAAATTTGTTCACTTGGCTGGTAATTTGTTTGCTCACTCAAAAACTTGGAACCCCACCTCCCACACACAAACACACACACACACACACACACACACACACACACACACACACACGCACTCACTCAGACATTTAATGTTTTTCAGTGTCCCACTTTTTATCTCAAAGCACTCATAATGTCATCTGCCTGACAGACTGTATATGCTCATCTCCTTTGTATTAGTAGCCATCTGGGTTCACACTTAAATTAGTCCAATTTAAAAAGAAAAGCAACTCATCGTGGTCACAATGAAACTTCTATACTGGGAAAACACTCTTATCGAGCATCCCATGTCAATGTTTTGTTGAAATAACAGCAAAAAACCATAAGATTAAACAAAAATGTCGAGGAAAATGGAGGCTGAAATCAGCAGTAGCTCGGAGAAAAGTGAGTAAAAAGTGTCCAATCAGTTGCAGGCAGGGAGATGGGGACGGGGGGTTGGGGGCAATCAATGAAACAGCGTGAGATAAATGACACAGATTTAAAGGCTGTGAGATGAACAGAGAGAATAAGCACCATCCTGCATAAACACAATTGCAAGGTTAGCGAGTGGTTGGATAATGAGGCATAATGACCATGAAAATATTGTACTGAAACCAACTGAATTCTCATTTATAACTTATTGTTTAAGGTGCTAGAATGAAAGATGTCAGAGGTTTCAACAGGAAATTAAATCACTGGAGTATTCTATACACGTCTATGATTAAATATTATCAGCTTTAAATATTCACATTTACAAAAAACCTCATATCATATTTCATATGTGGTCTATGTATTCTGCAAACTCCCCACTTTCACACGACATGTCGTACAGTGAATATCGTTTGTCTCATGGATTGTCGTCTTTAAGACTGAGTGATACGAATTGTTTGTTACATGCAAATTCCATTTATGATTACGCAACATGGTAAACACAAAGCATCAGCATTAATCACATCAACTCATCCACCTACAACAGTTTTCCTCCCCACTAGTGTCCCTGAAGTGAAAAAAGAGTGGGTGGGGGAGGGGTAGTCCGTTGTGAAATTTGTTTGCTCATTGTTTATTTTATGTTCCACGTGCGTCTCTGTGCTGCGCTAGGAAATTTACAATGTCATAAAATATTACTAATTCTGCCTCTACCACTTCATTCTTGAGGTTGTCATTCAAATGACAAATGCAAGATTTGATTGGTTGAATAATGCAGAGTCTGTTTTAAAGTTGCAGAAAAAGCCCTTTTATAAACAAAATGATACAACACAATAACCTGAAACACAGTTACTTCCAATATCTCCTGTAAGGTTTGGACCTAGAATTAGAGGTTGTAAATAATATATTATATTCTTGTACAGTAAATGCATTTAACATTTATTGTATGTTTCAGTAGAATACGATTACACAGTAAAGTTGCTGTTGATGCAACTGCCTTTGCACACAGTCAAATCTCTAAGGAGGGGTGGGGAGGAGAAAAGGGGCAAAACAAACAAGTAATGTGTCATGTGATGAGTCACGACAGCAGTTAAACATGATCCAGGTTTGTACTTGTTATTGGTTGATCAGCTGGTTCTACTATATAATCAAACTTCCTATCAAGGTTTAGTTTTTGCACAACATGATCTGACCATCACACAGATGTTCTATGAAAGTACAGGAAGAGTCTTAAAGCCACTCCAGGATTGTCTTGGTGAAGAAAGAGGAAGCACTGTTTCAATGCTGTACCTGTGTAAAAAAAAAAAGTGTTTTCAAGAACTCTTTCATTCCTTTTTTCTAACTAGTCTGTGTGTCCCTGCTCCAACACAGCATGACGCTAGCACCAACATGCTTTCTTTTAGAGATTGTCTGGCATAAAGTCCTAATGTGATTGTCCTTTCCCCACGTTCACCTAGCTCTACAGACAGTGTTGGGAAGGTTACTTTTAAAATGCATTCCACTACAGATTACAGAATACATGTATTTTATAATGTATTCCATTACATTACTCAATGAGAGTAACGTATTCTAAATACTTCAAATTACTTAATATATTATCGTGCCTTTTACAACTACATGATGTACTATTGCTGTGTGAGTTATTACTATTACTGAAGGCTACTCGCCATACCAATACCAACTAGATGTTTAAATCTAAATATATAAATGAGTAACAGTAGGTGGACATTAGGTAAGGCTGCAGTTTTTGCAGTGATCTTGTATAGAAAACTATTCCGCGTGTATATAAAACAGGTCCGCGGCTCCGAACCGTAGTAAAGGGACCTCTGGCTAATACGGTGGGTTCGTGTCGGAGGAAAACACGAACACAGTGTACAGTCCAGTCTTAATAGCTTACTTACAGCTGGGCTCGTCAGGCACTCTTTTTGGCTGCAGTGGTTATTATTATATTTACATGCTTCCATCTCCCGTTTCTGGTAGGTCATTTGTTGAATAATAATTTTTACAAATATTTCTTCACATCATCATGCGGGCCGCAAGTAGAGGTGACATGGGCCGTGAGATCGAGACACAGGCATTAGAGCTTCTTAATGTGTGTTTGTTTGGGTTTCCACTGGCGTGGAATTATCAAAGATAGAGAGGGGACAGCCTAACATATGAAACAGGGAAAGACCGCCGTGTAATCCATTTATTTCAACAAAGTAACTGTATTCTGAATACCACCTTTTTAAACGGTAACTGTAACGGAATACAGTTACTCATATTTTGTATTTTAGATACGTAACGCCGGTATGTGTATCCCGTTACTCCCCAACACTGTGTACAGAAGGCTTCCAAAGCTCTATTAAAGTAACTTTTGGGTACTTGTTGCCTTCTTTGCTAAGTGCAGACTTGTTAGTCAGTTTAGCCAGATGACCGTCTCCACGAAGAGTCCTGATTGTTCCAAACATTTCACGACATTTGCATACACTTTCAAAAAGTTTTAAATCTTTGCTACAATCTATGCCTTACTAGAACTTGACCATTTGACCAACTGCCAGTAACAACTAAAGGGTGGGAACTTTGAAATCATGTGCAAATCATTCAACTCAAGTCTCAAGGATAACTACAACAAACATGACTACAGTGATCTTAGATCTTTCCTAAATGCACTTGGATGGAAAGAAGATGGTTTGTGGGAAGAGCTCACAAGCCATATTAAGCTAAATGTAACATTGTGGGTTTACTAGCTAACTGTAGCCAAGTCTGTTTTTAATTAATTGGTTAAATTAAAAAAATCACATTTACCACAGAATCTGTACTGTCATATATTTACCATGGGACGTTATGAAAAGCAGTCCAGAGACTTTGGAAAGTCTCACAAAACAGTTCAAACAGGTTTAGATGTTAACTGTGTTTCAAAATATGTTAATTTGTTCAAATTCCAAGTAAACAGACCTTTGCTAGGAGGGTTCTGACCAACAAAGCAGTGCATCAACAAACAAAATTTGCATGTGTTTTTTATTTCCCTCTGAATGCAAATGTGAGTAGAATCATAGTTAAACATTTCTTGAATTAATTTGCTCTAAATTAAGAACAAGCACTGCTGTGAGGAATGTGCAGTAACTTTGTGAACTTAAAAAAATAAATGAATCTCAAGTGGCCATGACAAGCTGTTTTTTTTATTTGGCGTGAACTTACAGTAGGTGGGATATCTTTCTCTTCTCATTGGGAGATTGACCTGTTTGTCTGTTTGTCAGTTTCTTTACACTGGATTCAGGACATAGCTTTACACAGCAAGGAGAGAAAGAAAATAACGGTATATGGCAGCAGTATCTTCATTTCGATCAGTTAATGAATGAGTCATAAACTAGCCAGTGTTAGCTTATGACTCCGCCCTCTCATTCAAAAATGGTAAACACCAAATGCAGAGTCCAAAACCAAGAAGTGATGATGGCTTTCCAGTAAAAGATCATGATGTAGTCGGCATCCATGGTCACCTCACACACATCGCTGTGTCTGAGCTTTTTTTGTGGGGACTTACAATGAAACTAGGACCTCAAGGTTTTGTGATCTTGGTGTCCTTTGTGGCCGCCTGAAGCTTTCTGATTGGTGAACTTGGCAGAGAAAGTTGTGCACACTGGGTAATAAGGCCAAAGGCAGGACCTCCCCAGCGACAGCTAGTAGAAACACACACAGAGGATGCACAAATATGACTAAAAAGCAAACTGCCAGCATAAAGTAACCCAAAACAACACAAAACAAAACAAAAAAAAAGAATTTAATTGAAGAAACTGAAGTGTCAAACTATAAAACCAAAATGGTCACACCTTTCCAAACAAAAAGAAAGTGTTGTATCCCCTGAGACATAAACTGTGGTTCACCTTAAAAGA
Source organism: Oreochromis aureus (assembly GCF_013358895.1). Classification (NCBI taxonomy): domain Eukaryota; kingdom Metazoa; phylum Chordata; class Actinopteri; order Cichliformes; family Cichlidae; genus Oreochromis; species Oreochromis aureus. Next base: position 2,741,562 of record NC_052942.1, on the reverse strand, counting down.
AAGAAAAAGCCTGACATCAGAGTTAATACCAAAGAAGAAGAAGCAAGGACAAAGAACCACCTGACCAGTCCATGATGAGAAACACACAGCAGTTACTCAAAGTAAAAAACAACCATAAGTGGGATAATGCCAAGAAATGTGAGTAAGAATAGGATAGGATGGGGGGGTTGCAGCAGGTTCAGGGTGTGGTGTCAGGGGAGGCTGGCCCATACAGCTGCTCTCCATCACCTGGTCATGCCAGGACCTGACAGAGGGGCAGTGTCCAGAGGAACAAGGCAGCTGGAAAGCTGCACAAGCAAATATCACACTGTAAATAAAATATCCATCAACACTGAGTGCTTTGGGTCCTTCATACCACATAAAGCATGAACTAAAATGTTTTATTTTTTAACATTTAATTGAATTTATTTTTTAAATGTGTTATTTAATTTAACTTTATTTAATTCTGAAATTGCAATGAAACTGGAGGTTTCAATCTCCAGTAACCACTCAACAACATCACCAAGCACTCGGGGAACGATCAGTTTTCCCTTATTAGCAACTGACTTTACAACGACTGCCTGCTCCCACAACTGGTCAGGGAATACACATTTTATCCTAGTGACTGGTGGTTACCAGGAGGTCACTAACTGGTCACACCTGTGTGACTGGGGCCTCAAGCCCAAACATTCCCACATTACCAAAACAACTATAAGTGTTTGTACAACAGGAAATTCTGAAATGATTTAATGGTCTAAAAGTGGGCGCTGTAGTCAAAGTCATTACGATCAGACAGCCCACGTGAGCTCACATTAAAAAGAAACAGGATTTCATTAAGAAGTCACATACTGGTCATAATGGATAGGTGAACTTTTGTTTTTGGGATAATGTATGCAGGTAAGAAGCATGAAATATAAGCCCAAGATCAATCCTCCAGTGAAATCCGCTGCGTCACAAGTACCAGTCTGAAGCGGCAGTGGGCATGCTGGTGATTCCCTGCCAAGACTAAAGATCAGCCTTTTCCCCAACAGATGCGAGTCACAGCAGGAGAGGGCAACAAGCACGCTGGGTGGGCGAAGACACAGAGAGAGAGAGAAGTAAAATAAAAACTGGGGGGAGTGAGGGGAAGGAAGGGAATGAGAAAGTTTTGAAGCACGACAGATTGTCAAACACCTCCTCCCTCCCATCTTCTCCATATCTATACAATCTCTCACTTTCATAGTTATCCTCATTTGCTTTTACACATGGACATCAGTTCAGTTCAATGCATTTACTTATTTATTGTTACAACCCGGCTCATGAGTTGCAACACAAATACGGAGACTAATACCCGAATTTCACAGAGATGAGGTTTTATTTTAAATTATATAGTGACTTGGCTAAAAAAGCTGGTGTGCCTCCCCGAAAGCCTGCCTCAGGTACGCCTTTATCCACACCTCACCTGGTGTGATCAATTAGCGACACCTGAATACTCTTGCACTGCCGCTGCAAAGAGATTAGGGGCTGCAGAGGGGCGTAACATTATTTATATGCTACCGAATCACAAGAACAATCAACTCAAGGTGCTTTATATCACAAGCTAAAAACCCTGCAACAGTACACGTCGCACAGCGTCAGGAGAATCACATCCTGTCTCTGCCCAGAGTTGCCCTTTCACACATGTAGCCATGCAATAGGAGATGGTTTGTGTCAGACACGTTCTCACTACCTCAGATTGGTTTTGGGCAAGGATGCTGCCTAGACAGAGCGTGCATGAAGAAGGACATTGTTTGCTACTGCAAATTCTCCAGAGAGTAGCCTGCTCTATTCACTCAAGCAGTCAATCAGACATTACAAAGACTTCTGGCTAGCGACCTGACAGCGTACATTTCTAATATGAGTGATGAGCGACTCCTTCAGGGCTGATAGAGGGTTTGGACCCTGACATCAAAGTTTAACTTTGATCACGTCTGAAGACAAATTCAAAGTTTGCTCTCTCTCGTTCTCTCTCACACACAAACATTTCCTGTTGTCCCCTCCCTCGGCTCTGTGTCAGAGAAAAGCTAAATGAGGAGCAGGAAAGGGCAGCACTCTCCAGAGACATGAGGGTGACTTCTTACTGGCAGCTCAGGTTTTCCATTTAGTTTTGTCTAATACTCTTATATTTATCTTTATTATAGTAAGGCGGATGTGGATTTCTCTTCTGGCTTCACATTTCCCAGAATGACTCAAGAACCCTTAAACTGAGGAAGAAAAATATCTCTTTTATTTCAGTCAAGCTACAGAGCTCATAAATCTGGCTTGTAAACTCCTTTAGAATGGCAGCATCTCCTGTGGCTGCATTAAACCTTGGTTTACTGAGGCGATTGTAAGTGCAGATAATAGTGTCTGTTTTTCTACAGCAGATCTGTCCATTCAAAAGATGCATCATACAAAACACATCTAATACTAGTGTGCTTTTCCAAATGCTGCAGGTTTCACACTTTAGATGCACAGGCTTGAAGCACATATGCACTTCTCTGCTTCAATTATTAAGTATTATTCACCTCTGGCTCTCTTCCACAGCACGTCTTTGTCCTGTCTTCTTTCTAAAAGGGAGTTTTTCCTTCCCACTGTTGCCAAAGTGCTTGCTCATAGGGCATCATATGAGGGTTGGTGTTTTTCTTTGTTGTCTTTGTATTACTGTATGTTCTTTACGTTACAATATGAAGCACCTTGAGGCAACTAAATTTAATTGAAGGTTCCTCAGTCTTTTGTCTTAGGAAAAGACTTTAGGGTTTGTTAAATTTTGAATTAGTCAGCTGATTATTTACACTATCTTTAAAAAAAACCCACACACACTAAAACCCCAATATTCAAATTCCCAGTGTCTCCAAAACATTGTTCAATGTGCCTCGAAAGAATCCAACAAACATAACAGCTAATGGGAGGAGGAGGAGTACACCGGGAACTTGTTTAGCAGCCATTTCCAAAGTCAAGAGTCTTAAAACCCAATCTCAGATCTTTGTTTTAATTGAAATACAAGAGACAGTGATGTAATTCTTTTAAATATTTAAATATTTAAATAAAACATAAACAACACAGGATGTTGACTATAAATGTTAACGCAGGCATATACAATGTGTTAAGGCCAGTGTTTGACCCACCTGCCACTGGAACACTAGGTTAGTGTCACCTGGTACCTTAGCATGCTATGCTCTCGTCCAGATATTGAACATATTTAGTCAATATTTGATCATCATTAACCTGTACATTTTAGTTTATTAACATTTTTATCAAAATAAAGCTGGTTACAGTAATAAAAAAAAATAACATTCACATTTTTAAAATGTTAGAGGGTCTATTTTCTTATTTTTTTCACCTGCAGTAGATGAATAAATCTGCAATAAAGTCACAGTTAGCCACCCAGCCCCAGTATTTCCCAGCCAGATGTCTGTTTGTGGTCCTTGAGATCTGGACTTCAACTGGCAATGTCTGCACTTGTTTTGCTCAGGAGATACGAGGTGAACCTTCATGATCTGGAGGTTCACTCCAATCAGAACCTGCAACGGACATAGAATTGCTTTATGTGCTGAGCTTACCAAGGCTGCAGGGACAACCAGCACCGTTAGAGTTCATCCACAGCAGAGCACAGAGCTCATTATGAAGTTACTGGCATACCTGGCAATTTACATATTTGCTTAGGAACAAACCATACGCAAAATTGGTTAGCTTGCCTCCTCCATTCAAGTGCACATGTACACAAATGCACATATATTACCTATGCTAGAGGTTAGGCCTAATGTTAAAATAAGGTTTAACCATTGTTTAAAACCAAAGCTATTAAAGTTGTGTGTAATTTCATAGATGAATCCCAAGCTTGTTATTCTATTCATCATCCCCCTTTATTTTGTGCTTTTTCCTCTCTGTGCTCTCTCCGTGTATCCCTGGCTCTGCAGCTAAATGTTTCTGATCTGCAGCTTCTAGCCTCACCAACCCGAGTGTTTATACTTCTCTGTTCTGGATAAGCCAGATGGCTACCTTCCCTGACTCTAGTTCTATTTATTCTTGTTAAAATGTGGTTTTCTTCCCCACTGTCTCAAAGTACTGCTTGAAATAAATTATAATCTTTCTCTTTGTGGTATAGTAATACAATTTGACTTTTGCAGTACAGTTCAAGCTGTCGGATGCTGTCAGTGGTGAGTTTTCTTTTAATTTCTGATCAAATCTGATTATTATACATATTGTTTACCATGTGAGTTATCTTGACATTCACGTAATGCTCTCCTGAGCATTTATTACCTGACATTATTGCAAATTTAATACCATATATATGGATATTATCTATCTATCTATCTATCTACCTACCTACCTACCTACCTACCTACCTACAGTGGCTTGCAAAAGTATTCGGCCCCCTTGAACTTTTCCACATTTTGTCACATTACAGCCACAAACATGAATCAATGTTATTGGAATTCCAGGTGAAAGACCAATACAAAGTGGTGTACACGTGAGAAGTGGAACGAAAATCATACATGATTCCAAACATTTTTTACAAATAAATAACTGCAAAGTGGGGTGTGTGTAATTATTCAGCCCCCTGAGTCAATACTTTGTAGAACCACCTTTTGCTGCAATTCCAGCTGCCAGTCTTTTAGGGTCTGTCTCTACCAGCTTTGCACATGTAGAGACTGAAATCCTTGCCCATTCTTCTTTGCAAAACAGCTCCAGCTCAGTCAGATTAGATGGACAGCGTTTGTGAACAGCAGTTTTCAGATCTTGCCACAGATTCTCGATTGGATTTAGATCTGGACTTTGACTGGGCCAGTCTAACACATGGATATGTTTTGTTTTAAACCATTGCATTGTTGCCCTGGCTTTATGTTTAGGGTCGTTGTCCTGCTGGAAGGTGAACCTCCGCCCCAGTCTCAAGTCTTTTGCAGACTCCAAGAGGTTTTCTTCCAAGATTGCCCTGTATTTGGCTCCATCCATCTTCCCATCAACTCTGACCAGCTTCCCTGTCCCTGCTGAAGAGAAGCACCCCAGAGCATGATGCTGCCACCACCATATGTGACAGTGGGGATGGTGTGTTCAGAGTGATGTGCAGTGTTAGTTTTCCACCACACATAGCATTTTGCATTTTGGCCAAAAAGTTCCATTTTGGTCTCATCTGACCAGAGCACCTTCTTCCACATGTTTGCTGTGTCCCCCACATGGCTTGTGGCAAACTGCAAACGGGACTTCTTATGGTTTTCTGTTAACAATGGCTTTCTTCTTGCCACTCTTCCATAAAGGCCAACTTTGTGCAGTGCACGACTAATAGTTGTCCTATGGACAGATTCCCCCACCTGAGCTGTAGATCTCTGCAGCTCGTCCAGAGTCACCATGGGCCTCTTGGCTGCATTTCTGATCAGCGCTCTCCTTGTTCGGCCTGTGAGTTTAGGTGGACGGCCTTGTCTTGGTAGGTTTACAGTTGTGCCATACTCCTTGAACAGTGCTCCGTGGGATGTTCAAGGCTTGGGAAATCTTTTTGTAGCCTAAGCCTGCTTTAAATTTCTCAATAACTTTATCCCTGACCTGTCTGCTGTGTTCTTTGGACTTCATGGTGTTGTTGCTCCCAATATTCTCTTAGACAACCTCTGAGGCCGTCACAGAGCAGCTGTATTTGTACTGACATTAGATTACACACAGGTGCACTCTATTTAGTCATTAGCACTCATCAGGCAATGTCTATGGGCAACTGACTGCACTCAGACCAAAGGGGCTGAATAATTACGCACACCCCACTTTGCAGTTATTTATTTGTAAAAAATGTTTGGAATCATGTATGATTTTCGTTCCACTTCTCACGTGTACACCACTTTGTGTTGGTCTTTCACCTGGAATTCCAATAACATTGATTCATGTTTGTGGCTGTAATGTGACAAAATGTGGAAATGTTCAAGGGGGCCGAATACTTTTGCAAGCTACTGTATATGTATGTATGTATGTATGTATGTATGTATATATATATATATATATATATATATATATATATATATATATATATATATATATGTATGTATATATACATATATATATATATATATATATACATATATATATGTATATATATATATTGGGTTCTTGCCAAAAAAGCTTTCCATTTTTTATATTTTTGGGAGTTCAGTATGTTGGTTGCACCCATGAAAAAACTACTGCCAAACAGCTTATTCTTCTATCAACTCTTGTTTTGAGCTTGTGGTACTGCAGGTGCTGATAATCAGGCACCTGCTTTTCACCACCTGTGAGCATAGACCTTGCTAAAGTGGTCAGTCGGTGTGTTTGACCAAGCATACCACGATTGACTGGTCTGTATTGCCATAGAGCAACTCCAGGCTGCAGCATTATTTGGAGTGAGCCATGGTATTACCTGCAAACTGAAGGCCAAGTTACATTTAAGAGGAAATGTCAGAAACAGGCCATGTCCCAAGAAGACACCAAGAAGACCATTTCCTTGCCCTGTCAGTACTTAAAAACTGTAGGCAGTCTTCTACAGATTTGAAATCAAGGTTTGCAGGACAATATGGCCGACGGCTCTCTAACCCACACAGCCAATCTCCGGTATCATAGGGCTGCCAGGAGGCCTGTCATGATTACGTTTCAGGCTGTTTGTGCTGGTGTTCACAGCATGTACATGGAACCTGAACATGTGATGGATTGTTATGTTCAGCGATGAGTCCAGCTGCATACGGCAGTTGGATTCTACGATCAAATCGTGAAAAAGACTTGGAGAACACTATGATGACAGCTGCAATGATAGGGTAACAGCTTTCAATGGAGGCATTGCGATGGTGTGGGGCGGCATCTCTCTCACTGGAGACACAAGGCTTGTAATCATTGGACAAAATCTCTGTGAAGCGAGATATCAAGACGAAATGGCAATTCTAAATCTCCACTTGTCGGTAATACCGATTAATGGTATACTGAGGTCCTCAGATCTCCTCTGCTAGCATTAGCCATGGCCCAGGTAGAGTGGTGGAGTGCAAAATAAAGAACGGGTAGCCATCCCACAGCAGTATGTAACCAGCATGAGGATGGGGTGCATGGTTCTTTCACATGTTACTGAGGAGCCTGGTGTCGTGATTTGATTTGTTATATGACTAAAACTGAACTTAATTGGAATACAATATGTGCACATCATAATACAACATCTGTACGACCACTGTGAATGCATAGGCAATGCACAAAAAATTCAAGACCTTTTTCATCTTTGTTGCATTGACTTCAGAGTTGGAAAATTGAATGTAGTCGATGTGAGTTGTATGCACTCACATCAAAAGACTGATACCAGATTCTGAAAGGAAGGAAATAATTACACTGTAAGCAGAACTTCCTGAAAACCATAGCAAAGAAGAAGAGTTTTACAGCATGTAAAGAGGCAGTAATTAGGTTTATCATTTACCATAACTTTTTACAGTAACAGTGCCTTTTGAAGCCATTGAGATACTCTGGGATGCAGAACACTCATAGGCTAATAATTTGTAAGTCAGACGATAAACCAGTTTTATTATAGATTTAGCTTATTTAGGGCAAAGTTTAAAAAACCAAAAAACAAAGAAGATCTGAAAAAAGTGTTTCTGATGTTAAACTCATCAGAAATGTGTTTATTAAGGGTTACAAATCAAAGAAGCCAAAAACTGTTTTCTGATAGAATTAATTCTGCTCAGCCAGAAAGTATTGTGGCGAGCTCAGACACGGAGAAGACAGAGGTTTCTTTGGGAGCACCCGTTTATTTGCAACCGGCCCAGAACACTGCCGCTACCTCTCTCCTCAGCGCGGCAACAACACACAAACAACAAAAAAAAAAAGGCGCTCTCTCACCGGAAACACAGTCGCCGAGAGAGCGCGTCACTCGTCACCATAACAACATGACAACAAACACATAATTGTAATAACAGAACAAACCCCAAACAGCCCTGGCCCGCTACAGTATTTACCCTGTGTTAGTGTAAGCTTTCCATATTTTTTAGACCATAAGGCACACCGGATTATAAGGCGCATTAAGCGAAACAAAACAGTCAGATAAGTCAAACTTTACTCAACTCATTCTTCTTGCTTCCTCCACTTCCGTACCATTTATTCATTAATGTTGAATTCTCTGGCAGCTGCTCTATTCCCATGTTGTTGCAGTATATTAATGACTAACCTCGTATTGTGGATGGATTATCTCAGTTGTTCTCCTGACTGAAGTTTGGTCCGTTTACAGCATCCTGCCATGCGATTGCATTTGTCCCTAACCATCAGGAACCCTCACGTTAACTTTTATCGAGTGGAAAAAAGTTAGCGTTCATCCTCCAGCTTCACTGTGTTTAGGTTATGCTAACACAGCTGTGTCGCTAGCAATCACGTAGCACATCATTATATACCAGCGAGCCCAACTTCAGTAACCCTACAAACATCACTGCTGTTTAGTTTCCTGTCTTCATTTATGTTGGAAGTGATAGCAGAGCTGTACGTTTGATTTTTTTCAGAAATCTCTCAGTCAGAACATGCTATATCATGTTTAGGTGGAAGCTAGCGAGCTAACTTCCTGCTAACTTCTAATTCCGTTAAATGTAATAAACTCTGTTTTCATGGATGCCTGGATGTTAAACTTAATTTTTATACCTGGTAAAGCAGCAACGCTGATCGTTTTATTAAAGATGAAAGAATTTAGACAGTTTGTAACTCTCAGTGATGCAGCAGTGTTCGTTTGACTTTGGGACCTGAAGCGGACGGAGTTTAGGACCCAGATTACTCCGCGAGGCTTCTTTTGAGCGCCAATCGGTTCGAGGTCAGTAAGCACAACTAGAATTCATACATAAGGCACACTGGCGATTTTTGAGAAAATTAAAGGATTTTAAGTGCGCCTTATAGTGCAGAAAATACGGTATATGTAACTTTTAATATACAGTTACTCTTGAAACAGACCCTTAAATTTGTAATTTCTAATTGTAATGACATAAAATAGAAGACAAGAATAGAGCTGAAGTATGACTTTTCAGACCACTGACAACATCTAGGAGTACCAACAAGCCTTTCCACTTCAGTGAGCTAAGTAGTGGATCTGAGCACGGATCGGTTTCTCTTGTGTCCAGGAAACAAAAACAGGCTGTGGGAGGAAATTGAAAGCTACAGAAATTAATATTCCTTTTGAAAAACCTGTGGCACGATGCCTGAAATGCATACTGTAGCACAGAAAGAAGGCAGCAGGTGCAAGCAGTACAACCGTCACACATTAATTAAACATCTCTAGGTAAATGAGGCGGTCCACCCACCTATATGCTTACACCTGACATTTAGGTAAATTAGCCAACAGTAAATGCCAAACCTTGGTTGCTCAGATTGGATGTCACTTATGAGAGATACAGGGGGACTTAAATGATATGGTATCATGAAATCCTGGCACAACTTCCTTTAACAGCACACAAGTAAAGTGAATGCTTATTTCTGAAAAAGAATGCCTATGTGGCTGAGATTCTTTAAGAATTTTAAAAGAATGACACTTCGAAACTCTCAATGTTCCCCAGTCCTTAAACTGTTTCTGCAGATATTGTGTAGTACCATTTATTGTCAAAAATTATCAAACTAAAGCTGGATTAACTTGGAGGATAAAATTCCCATTCAGTGTGCCTAACATGTAAAAAAAAAAAATCCCTGGTTTAAGACCAGGAGGGTACACAAATCCCTGGGAGAGCTGTGTCAGGATGGGCATCTGGTGTAAAAAGTCTGCCAAGTCAAACGTGCCACTCTGCACTGTGGTAACTCCTCGTGAATAAAAGAGCAGCCAAAAGCTGCTTTTTTCATGGAATACCCACCCAGAGGGAAAAAAGCTTTCTTCTGCTACCTCACAGTCAGTCCCATCAAGTTTTTCAGCAAAGAGGAAATAAATAATATGCAAAAAAAGACAAATAATATGCAAAGAAATACTTGAAAATTTGGACACAGCTGCTAGCAAAGTGTAGATAATGCCACTGAATATAAATTGTATATATAAAGAGTTTTCTGGAGGAGGTTACTAAGCACTTAAAAAAAACATTTTGGATAAAAGGAATTCAAGAATTAAATAGAAATTTAAATAGAAATTAAGAGAATTTGTGTTCTGTGATGAAATGTATCATAAACAAAAGTGTATCATTAGCATCTTCATGCTATCAAAAAATCAGTCTGTGAACTGAAAGTAACCATAAATGACCATAACCATAAAACCAAAAAAGACTTGAAAGAACACTTTTCTTTAATACAGTCATCCTCAATATGTTTTTCAGTTAAATTACAGCATTAACCGGACTAATCAAATATCACTACAAATAGCTTTTCAAAAACCCAACAAATAATGTTAACATTCTCACACAATGCAAACTGTGATGGAACAGCTGTGGCTGAAATTAATTTATGTTCCCAACACAGACAAAACAACATAGTGAGTCATTTTAAAAACACAACACTCAGTCTTATCTTTGGACAAAGTCTCAGCATGTGTTCGTGAAATAATACTTACAACAATCAGACAAAAACCTTTAGACTGATTCGGTATATGGTGACGTGAATTATTGGTGCATCTTTCTTTTTAGATTAAGGTCAGTCTCATAAGGTGTTTTCATGCTCAGTTACACCAGATTTTAAAAAGTCATCACCACAATGAGCTAATTAACACATAGGGACAACGTTGGATGATAAAACTGACCTCACAGTGGTGATCTCTCCAGGAACATAACTGGCCACTGTTTCTCCTACTGCATTTATATCAGGACAGGAAGTCTACCCACATTCAAAGAACTGTGATTTGATACTTTTAACAGATTTTTTGGCTTTTTTGTTGCAAACAAAACCAATCACCAAACAAACGTAATTAAATTATGGCTAATTTAAATGCATATTTAGTGCAAATTAATGACCTTTTTCCAACAGATCTGATTAAGGATGCACCAATTGACGGGCCAGGTAATGGAATTCTGGTAGCATTCCAGGTTCATACATGACCAATTATGAGCCAGTCACTTCAATGCATGTGTAACAGCCGTAGCCACATGACTTGACTGTGAGTGAAAACACAAAGTACTATCACATAAAAAAGTAATACCATGAAAGTATTTGTAACAAGAACCCTGATTAGACACGTCCCCCAGGAAAACATGGACATTTTAATGAAGCTAAGAAAGGAAAAGAAGCTAAAGTGAATGCTGTCTAGAGCTCAGATCCAGCCTCGGTATGTGCAAATCATCAAAGCAATTATGAGGAAAATATTGTTAAAAGGAAAAAAAGGGAAAAGCGTCACTGTCCATTATCTGGTGAGTCTATAAACACAGTGGCAAACTCTGTAAGTACCTGACATTTGTTTTGGCACCTTGTTGGTTTTTAAACTTTATTTTTGCAGGTTAGTTATAATTCTTAGAAAGAAAAACAATGTATTGGCAGGTCACACTTAACATGATATAAAATGGAGCAATAAGTAAATCTAGTCATAATGGAGAAAAGTAAGAGTGATGCTTAAAAATCTTTAAAACTGCCCAACTATTGGACAATTTTAAACATTTTTCTAATGGATTTTTAAAATGTTTTGTTGAAAATAAATCAATCACACAATCAATCTAACAAAGAAGTGCAAATGGCACATCAGAAACTCCTTTCCTATTTAAATGCCTCCTTTACAAAGAAAATGAACCCAACAACATTTCAAGCTCAATTTGGCTCTTTGTCAGTTGCAGAGAAATGAACACACTCAGCTATGAGTCAAAGGACTATTTTCCACTGCAGGAACTAGTGGGCTGTTTAAGGGTTGCCCACAACTTTATGGTTGGACCGTTTTTGATATAAAAAAGCATCAGCTCCGGGTACAGCAGCAATCTAAAATGAAATCGAATGTACTTACTATCCTGTCACTAAACCGTGTCCTCATCTGTACTGGTAGCCATGGTAATGACGTACGGATAGTACGGATGTCATTATGTCGTCACCTCAAGCGTCATCAACATCTCATGGTCTCCAGGTGCTACATAACTGCTAATATAGTTACTTTAAAGGTACAATGCCTATACTAATAGAAGCTGGCGGTACTGCACATGACCTACATTCCCTTTAGTGTTGCAGCTACTTTGGCGCAGAAAGAATTTACATTTCTGTTGAACTTGTGTGTTCAGGGGATTCTACATGTCAGTGGAAATAACAAGGCTGAAAAAACTATTAGACAGCCATTCTTATAAAAGTTAGCACTACCACACACATGCTCCCGGGAACAAGGGAAAAAACTACTATTGGAGAAACTGTCTTAGCAATGGCACTACACAATAAAGACATATTCTAGGAAATATAAACTTAGTGGTTATGAAAACATTTATCAGTGCTTTACAAAACCCTGACTGCCCCACCCCTTACCCCCACCGCCCAAGTGGTAGGACATTTCCCCATCATGGTCAAAATTAAATAATGCCCAATATAGTTGTCTTGTTTAGTCTAAAATTAATTTGCCTTGTTCATCTTACATGTAAGGATATTCAGTTTACTATCACAAATACCTGGGACAGGAAGAAAATATCAAAATATCTGAGATGAGTGAACCAGTCCATTTTGTTCTTATTGTTTCGGATTCATTGATTTTCTAATTGATAAACTAATACAAATTTACTACCTCGTTTTTTGTATTAAGACTTGTGTTTACAAATTACAAGTTGTAGCTTCTGGCTTATGACAAAGTGAAATATCTATGAGCCGTGATGCTGTAGGTTTCTCACAGCCATTCCCAAAGAAATTCTCCATACCCTCGTGTGAAATATTCTGCAATCCAATCACTACATTAACTGTGTAAAAAACAACAACAAACACCTGCAGCAGGTACAACACAAGTTAAATTACACTGTAACAGTTCTCTTATTTCTCTAGCCTGCCTCTTCATTGTGACTTGTGATAGCAGGAAAAGGACGGTGGTCAGAAAGGCAATTAAGATGTTCGAGCAATTACTGCAGCCTGGTGTAGCAGTTAGTGATGCTATTAAGTGTGTTTGACAAGTCAAAATGTCTGCTGTGAAAAACGTAGCTTCAGTTTTCATCATGTATAACATTTCATATGGGAACCACGAGTTTAATAAAGAGTAACTGTCTCAGTTTAATTTTAACATTTTAATTTGTAGTATGTATATGTATGTATATGCCATTATTATTATTGTTGCTGCTATTATTATAATAAAACACCCAGTTATCAGCTGGTGTTTTTTTTTATTCTAATAGCCAAGAGCTATTTTATCAGTAGTTTACAATGTGTCTAATATACAACAAATGTGCCTGACCTGTTAGCTACTGATAAAGTTCTTGTTAAAGAAAGGTGGCGCTGAAATGTCTTTAAGTAGGTTAGCTTAGCCAACATCATAGACAGATCTAAGTCCCGCTGACTTAACACACATAACAGTAACATTCAGCATATGAGATGCTCCACAAACTCTGTTGCAAGACTTTTTTTAAAAAAAAAGTCCATGTGCTGTAGCGCTCAGTCAGAAGCTACTGCAGGCTTCTGTTTACTGTAAAAAGTAATAAATAAATAAATGTTTAAAAGCCACATTTTTACCTTGGACGTCTTCGGTGGTGACTCTTCTCAATGATTTATTCCTTTCGCCTTGTTGGCCCCTTCTCTCTTCTTTCTTCTCTTAATGAAGCTTCATTTCTCCGACTCTCCGGGCGCACCGAGGACGGTGGAGCAGCTCTGCTCCGGGGAAACTTCCAACCAAAGTGCGGGTCTGTGGACGGGAGGAGAGAGGGGGCAAGTAGCGATGGGAAGGAGGAGAGAGCGTCGAGGGAGAAGAGCGAGAGGCGGCGAGCGCTCTTTAAACCCGATCTTGTGGAGAGAAAGCCGACTGCTGCCGCGCTGAAATTCAATATGAGGCGACAGACACTCGGCGCGGCTCCGTGCGGCACGTCTCCCTGCCTGACAGGGAAACAGGGGAGTGAGAGAGGAGGTGGTGGGAAGGGCGACGGGGGGCCGTGTATAATAGGGACACCAAGAAAGCGCCTTCCTTCAAGACAAGTGGATGTGTGTCTGTGGACGGCAGTCATTTCTGCCGCCCCGATCCAGAGCAGGAATCATCCCCACACTGCGCGTACCGTCATTTTAAAAAGGATTCAGATATTTCATTATCAGCGGAGGAGGTTACACTGAAGCCTCCCGCCGTTTAATAAAACATCTTCATTACAGCCTGGTAAAAGCTGGAGGTTTTCTATGGAGCTCATGAAAAGAAATCAGGTATTAAAAAGTCTGAATTTCTTTATAAAAGATGAAGCAACCCCCCCGACACTACATATCACCAGGGTATTATTAAAATATCATACATAGCACAATGTAAGAAGCCCATTGAGGAGTTTACACTCTTTATTTCAAGCATGATAGTCGCCCAAAAGTGACCATAGTAATAGTTAGAATAGTTATAATAATAATGATGATGTTTTTTTAAGTAATATATAATGACTTCATCTTTTAATGTTGGATTTTGTAACGTGTTGACTGGAAACAGAAGAGGTTATAACAAAAACAAGTTTCCTGATGTCAGGGTGTTACAGCGCATTCACACAACACGAAGCTGCTGTGTGCTTCAACAGCGTAGCTTATCATTAACAAATAAGGGTGTCCTTGTGGTAGAAAGAAGACGAAGAGATAATTTCATGGTAAACATTAGCAAATGAAAAGTCTGATAACACAGGGTCATTGCTGTGATGTAAAAATTATTGGTTGTGTATATCTTTTCTCTAAATTGCATCAAAATCTATCGAAGGCTACATCATTAGAGGTTATTCGCTGACTGGCTGCCAGCCCAGAAACTGTTGTACTTATTAGTTTATGCTCCTATTGTGGTTGAATTTGACTTCATTGCTTGTTAAAAGTACAGGTTAAAATGATGTTACAGTGTCCAGCAGCAGCCCTTATACCATTAGAATATTGTTATAAAGTGATTAAAGAAAAACAGTCAGTGTTTTGTTGGGTTGTAAATTCAGTTTCACTGTAACGTTTATCTTTAGAGACGGCAGAGAGAGCGGGAAAGGAGAGAGACAGCTAAAGGAGAAGGAGCAAAAAGAGAAACAGGTAAGAGTGGACACGGAGCCAAAGCCACGAAAAATAGAAAATATTCACTTTGTAAAAAGAATTCATTCATATCAATGGAAGAATTGAACTATGTCACACGGCTCGAACAGGATGCTGCTGATGGCTGAAGTGCAGTGTGATGCAGTGTTTATGTCTGTACTAAATAAAGCTTCTTTAACTGCTTAAAGTAAAATGGACTGACTTTATGTGGTTGTGAGACTGAAACAACGCTGAGCATGTTTCTCCGCTGATCTGATTTACAACATATTGTTATTTGACTTTCTTCTGGTCAGCACAGCTGAACCTTTGCCTCAGGTTTAAAAAATGAAGTCAGCACAACTCTAAAACCAGTGTATGATACTGAAAACTGGGATCTTTCTGTCTTTCTTACACTCTACAATGTCTTAGGCTGCATTTAAAGGTAACACCTTAATGCGTATACTGTTAAACTGAGGTTTGCGAAGATGAAAAGGATTGAATATGGTTGCAAGTGGCATAATACGTTAATTGTTTAGGGAGCTAAGGCCCCCTAAAAGTTAACTCACCCAGTCGTGTTCATAAGACTTTTGAGCAGAGTTGCTCCAAATGACTGACATCGAGATCAGTCTTAGTCTAATACAGACGTCTGTAGCATTACCCACAGCTGCATGTTAACAAACTTCATTTTAAATTTCAACTTAATGTTATCAGATAATCTTTGCAGAATAGGAAATAGACATAAATCTATCAAACTGAATGGCAGTGCCACTCAAACAATTGTAGAGATGTGACATTCAGTCTGTTTCATTTTCAGTTCCTGCATATACTGTAAACAAAAGATGGCAAATTACCTATTAGTTTGTGAGGTCCAGTTTTTAAAACCTTGACCTGAGGGTTTTCACAGTGAAAGCAGGGGACGCTGTACAACTATAAAGAAGTGACTTGCCAATCATAAGGAGCTCCCACTTTAAACCGTACCGTGCCATAATTTACAACATGAATAAAAATTCATGTTAATAACAACCCCAAACTTGCAACTGAGCACTCATCAGTAAAGTAATAACTGAGGTCATACGTTTAGAGAGCTGAAGACAATGTTCCCACAGACTGCCATGAAACCAGACTTCTTTTTGCAGCCATGGTATTTAAAAAACAGTCAGCTAATTGTCATTAACTGTCCATCCTAACTGGACGCATGCTGATGCCGGCCAGGACCAACAGGCTTTACATTTTAACATCAATGATGCGCTTCAGCATATTTGTTCAGTTCACACATTTATAGACGACCTCCTTCATGCGGTAAAATTGGTACTGACCTATCAAGGTTGGTTTGTCTTATTAAATATATTAAAAAAGATTCAGTGGTACTGATGATGAGTAACATTTCTAGGCCTGTTTGTTAGTGTTGCTATTGGCCCACAGATGCATATGAGCGATGTGAGACTGATTTATCTACCTGCCCTTTGAACAGATTGTCTGTCTGGCTACTCCCATTCTCTCTTTGTCTCACCTTCACTTTCTCTGTCTTTGTGTTTCCCGGAAATATTGGAGACTAGAGTGCCCCCTGCAAATAAATGGTCATTACCATGACAACAGCGGTACAAGCTGCAGCCGATGTTGATCATGGCAACAGTGGCAGGCAGCCAGATCAACAGCCCGGCTCTACCCCAGGGGCGAGCCAATGTGTGAACTCCGGGGTGTGTGCATACGCTGACTTTAACTTCTATCGCAAATATAGTGACAGCAGCTCAATGTAAATGACATCCAGACCCCAAATCACTGGAATCAAAGTGTGATGCTATTTTTTTTTCTCCACTGCAAACACTTGAAGAACAAAAGGCTTTGTTGGCTTTAGAATGGCGTATTTATGCTTTTTCACACCACCTCTCCCATAGTCAGCCCTCCATCTTTCCCTTAACATAATGTTTACCAGCAAACACGGCTGACTGTTCCCGAAAAAGTCTTTTGACATTTTGACAAAGACACTTACTTGGTTTATTGCCAACGTTTTTGATAAGAAGAGTGATTATGCTCAATCTTCTCAACAACAGAGGCAGAAGGCAGTCAGCTTAACTTTGCCAAATCCACGTCATGTGACATAGAAGGTAATAACAATGTGAGAGATTTTCACGTCTATGACTGAGCAACAATAGATGTCAGCCACCAGGTTTTTTTGTGCTCCTTCTTAATCATAGCAGGAAATGCAGTTTACAACATTTTTATTTCTTAAGTGTTTGAACAAATAAGCACAAGCAAAGACAATAAAAACTCATAACATATTGCATATCTATCACTCTGTGGTAGAGAGCGCTGTGTCCGTTTGCTGGGCAGTGGGGTGAAGACAGCTGATGCCAACAGGCTGAACAAGCTGATTAAAAAGGCTGGTTCTGTCCTGGGTGTCAGACTGGAGAACCTGGTGGAGGTGTCTGAGAGGAGAATACTGAAAAAGCTTCTCTGTTTCATGGACAACCCCTCTCACCCCATGCACGCCTCCATGATGGACCATCAGAGCACACGCAGCTCAAAAGAGTCATCGCCCCGAAATGCAGAACTGATTGCCACAGGGAGTCCTTCCTGATGATGGCTGTGAGACTGTAGGACTCTTCCTCGCTCTGTCCTGATTTTTTTATAGGATTAATATTAATGTTATTTTGTTCTCATTCAAATCGTGCCACAGTATGTTATTGAATGTTTGTTTCATCCCCCCATCATACGCTGCTGCTCTCCGTTATTCATCGCACAATACTAGGTCACTTTTAAAAAAAAATCACCTGCACTGATAGTTATGTTATTAATTTTATCTGATATAGTTATATCGTTACTTTGTTACAGTTATTCCTACTGTGTCCTACAATTCTTATTGTGAATTATTGCATATCTTTATTCCTCTGTTCCTCTGTTTCTCTTGCTGTATTGAGCATGTTTATGACGAAAGAATTTCCCTCAGGATAAGTTCTTCTCATCTTATCTTATCTTATCTTATCTTATCTTATCTTATCTTCATTGTGTTGACATTTTCTTCAAAAATCAACTTTGGCTGTTATTGTTAGCCAAAATCAGCACTTCTAAGTAGAAAACCAAGCAAAAAACTCCCAGTTTTTCAGTCAAGATTTGGATATTTATATCTCACAATTAAGAAAGCAGTTATTACAATAACAGGTTTAATACAAACTCTATATTTAAAATCTTTTATTTTCAATTGGTACACAGCCGTGTTTGTAATCATTATATACAGAAAGTCAAATGTATGTCGTGACAGAGGCGCTGCCTCAGTGGCGCCGTGTACACAATCACTGTGTAAAGTGTACATATGCAGGCTTCTGTATAAACATCTTTATCCTTGCAAAAATGAAATATACTTCCAAAAGAAGAGTCAGTTGAAACAGCTCTTAGTTAATGTTGTAGAGAATCACAGTCAATGAAGGCTGCGTAGGCTGATTTAATAAGGAGGACTTATATTCAGTCATGTCAGCAAAGTAGGAAGGAACTGAAAGCTTTATAAATTTAAAGCAGTAATAGTAGTATTAAAACGTAGTTATCATTATCATGTTCTTGTTTTACTGAAAATAACAGGAGCAATGTGTTCAAACCCCTGGGTATTTTGTGAGTATGTTCGGCACATTTCTGAATAAGATGAAGTACATTTAGCATCTACCAGCCCACCACTGCAGTGCATCACAGCGACCTTGTAACATAAAATAAGAACACGAGGCACAAACAGACTTCAGAGAGACTCTACTAGAGAAACAAAATCAAATAATGTAAGTTAAAAAAACCTGTGATTACTAAAACGAAATGAACTGTGATTTCAGCCTAACTCTGTTACTTGTGACCACCTGCGGCTGTTTCACAAGGGCGGACTTTGGCTTAGATGAACCAAATAGTTGGACTTTAAATTTTTACAAGAAAACTCAGCTTTGTTGGTCTAACACCGGAGACCAGTCTGAAGCATCTTTGTGAAACCACTCTCAGAACGTCCACAGTTACCTTTGGGCTTCATCACATCTTCATCATGGCTCCACACAGGAAACAACTGATAGAATAAGTAAAAAACAATTTAACTGTGAGATTTGTGTGACTAAAGTGAACAGTGTGACACTTCATAAAGATGCTTTTAAAAATGAACGCCAGAACATCTGTGGCCAACTACAAATCAGTGGAAGCACAGTGGCTGCAGTAATCAGGAGGCACAGAACGAGCATTAGCTCCACTAATCAATGCCACCACGGCTGTCCTCCTAAAACGCCGCCACGGACAATGTACTTGTTCAATCTAGATGTTAAAATGGGCAAGTGCTCAGACTTGGCACGGACATCATCAGTTTAAATTAGAATTTCTGTGACAGCTCAGACAGAACAAAGAACAGCACATTACATCAGTCCAGACAAAGAAAACTGCATTTGGGCATGATGAAACTTTTCATAGGAATATAAAAACAGCTGTATACTATCTGTAATGCAGTTTCTGTAAACTGATATTACATAACAGTGTACTCACATTAGAAGATGCATGAACTACCTTACCAACCATGACACCTGACACTTCAGTTTCTTTTTAATCTTTTGATCTGACATTGTTTGATATACTATAAAGTCAAATATTTGGTGCTGTCACACTAGAATGTGTTCTACTCAGTGCAGTTTATGGCTGCAGTATGTTAACCAGCCTTGTAGCTTAGCATGTCACCTCTCTCAGGCCTCTGATTTTTAGTGAAACACTTTTTGCTTCAAATGTATATCAATAAAATGTTCTTACTTTACCCTTTTATTTAGCTATGGTCGCATTTGGCTCCAGAAATTCATTTCAGAAAACCTCAAAACTTTTCTTGGCAATGGTCAAGTTGTGCAAAAGTCTTGAGCCACCCCACAGGTCTCTATTATTCTAATGGAAAATACTGTATGTTTAGCAGTTTATTGCAAGCTGTGGAAATATACATTGAAATAGAGTACATGAGGCAAAAACACAGTTGGGGTTTTAAAATCAATACTTGCTACTGACCACATTTGTTCTTCAAAACAGCCTGAACTCTCTCAGACAAGCTTTGTGTAATTTTTTAGGTAGTCAATCGTTCTCCTGCCTTCTTAAAGGACGTTCCAGAGTTCTTCTTTGGATGCTGACTGCCCTCGTCATTGTCAGATGACAGCCACTGAGACCATTTCTCAAAAGGCTTCGGTGAGCAGTAGATGAATCAGCTGAAATGTCAGATGCATCTCTCAGGTCCTTTGTCCATCGTGCTCACTTAGGTTTTATGTTTAGTATCATTTTCTCAGTGTTTACTTGTGTTTGGTCAGCATTAACCAAAAACACTTGGCTAGGTTTAGTAAAAAAAAGAATTAACCCTGAAATTATATTAAAGGGGTATCAAGCAGACTAAAAAGATGTGTTGAGGTATATAAGATATATAAGAAAAGTATATAAGATTCTGGGAGGGAGTCCAGCAGCACTCAGGATGGGGACAGCTTGGAAAAACAAGGATGTGAAAACAGAAAAGCTGTCACTGAAAATGAACCGGCCATTTCTGTAAAAGCAATATTTCTCCACTGGAACAACTAAAAAGCACTCCCAAGGAACACAGCTCCATCATGCCTGCCCAACACTAAGTCATAATGTTTAACCTCTGAGTGGATCCAGCTTTGCATAGTGAATCATGGGATACATGTGCCAGATAGTTTTTATTCAAGTAGTACATTAAAATGTTTCAAAATGCCTCTCAAACAGGGAGCCAAACGAAAACTGTTCCTCTGGCAACAGAGAAATACTCCAAATGTAATTTATATTGGTAAACAAGTTTTGGAAATATGCTGCTAGCTACGAAACAAAGTTGACCAAAAACATAACCTTCACTGGCAGAAAAAAATGTCCAATAAAATATGGGATCAGTTGAAGATTTTGATTTCATCACATTAGCATAATGAGAAAATAATGATTCCTGCTTGTATGTTCATGTCTTAATAACTGCTATGGCTGATCTGTAGTCCCTCAAGAAAGACAAAACATTGTTGTGGTTGGTGTCACTGACTGTGAAGTTTATAAAAAGGATCAGAAACAGCAGCTCTAACCAAAGCAGCAGCACAGGCACCACACTGTCTCAGCACATTTCAGCTTTTGTCAGAGGTTCTGCGTAAGCGAGTCCCTCTGGGTTCAGTCCTCAGTACTTGTGGAGTAAAAGCCGCCTTCCTAAAATGGTCAAATACTCAGTATATCTTGGTCCAGTTAGTGTTATTGCTGGCACTAAGACTCATATTGTTGAACTGGAAATAAACGAAACCACCCACCCATGTAACAAGTAATGAATCGGCTGGAAAAAACAAATCAGTCATAAAAGACTTGGATTTGTTTTCTTTTTATCAGATCATATTGAACCATAAAGAGCCAACTAAGAGAGTTGTTCCTATAAATCATTGGCTCTATTGATAGGCCTTAAGTTGGTTTCCTATGGTTTCTTGTTAATTTCATCATTAACAAGAAGAAATATTCTTGCATCCTTAGTTGTTCCCTTTGGTTAAGTGGGTTTCCATCACATCGCAGCCTACAGCACAGCACAGCTATGAAGAGCTCAGCCAATGAAGCCCTGCTGACAGCTCTCCTGGCACATCTTCTGACAGCTGTGAGGTGGCCACCAGCTCATCTGTGTTTGGGGGCTTTTCTTTAAACACCTCCAATTCTGTCTTTTATAATTCATTAACTGTCTCTTGGATTTTGGAAACAGCTTCCAAGTCATTTTTATGAGCACAGAAAAGAAATTAAATGTCATGTCACAAGTCACAAGTCTTATTACAAAACCAAATGCAATTTTAAGTAATTTGGGGGGGGGGATCTTTAAAAACGAATTTATTGCAGTAAAATCTGTTCCAAGAGTCTGGAAGAGATAAAGGGACTGATAACCTTTTCTGAGTCAGCAGAAAGAAATGGCCCGATCTTGGTTAGATGTCTCAAAAGACTGTAGAACCCTTTGCATGGGCATACAGGGACAGCTCAGTCAGAACCACAATCCCAGTACTTTATTATAGGCTGTAATGTTCTGGATGAGACCTCCTCACCCTTTCATGTCATAGGTGGACAGTTATGGAAAGAAAGGTATGGAGAACAGCAGCGAAATGCCATCACAGAGCAGAGTGCCACTGAGACCAGATGATCTGTGGGGACTTGTGACCTCCCTGTAATGACCCAGTGCCTGATTTCTGAGCCAAAAATGACAAATTCCAGGCCCAGATACCCAGATGTGGAGACTAATATTGCCGCTTGTTCTAGGGCCACAATGACTCCTTCTTCAGTGTGGCAGGAAACTATTAGACATCTGTGTTTTGAGTTGGACATAATTTAGAACGCACTGGTGAAACCAGGTTTAATAGATGCATTAAATTGCATGCAACTGAATAGTGTGCATACAATTTTCCCAGGGAGAAATCAAACCCCCACCTGTAACATGAGCGCAGACCACTGAGACACCCTGCATAGAAAAAGGTGAAGACATGTTTAGGCATCACAGAGAACTGCCTGTTTGAAATATAATAAATCCCGAATTTTAGACTTCTTCAGATGATTGACTAAGTAAATGCATTCAACTGTTTAAAGTGGCAACAGTGCAGTGCAGTTACTGAGCTCAGCTTCCAGCATTGTTTATATCTTGACACAGGAGTGAGTACTCCACATCCAAACTTTTAATTTTTCATTGTTGTTCACAATACAGAGAGCGTTTCTTTAACAGAGAGTAAACAGGGGCATGTTTAAACCCAGAGGGGAAAATTCCAGTGAACAGTTAAATGTGGCTACAATATCTGGATCAACCATCTAGAACGCAGCTTTGTGAATGCAGTCTGAAGGGCAGATAAAAGTGTGTTTCAAGGTTGGCAGAGAGATTTCGCTGAAGTGAGCTAATGCTGAGGGTATGAGTCAACATGTAACTCTGAATTTAGTGGTACAGCTCTGCTGAATCTCTACGACTTTAATTTTTTTTTAAAGTAGCTACTTTCAGCTGCTCCCTTATTCATGAGGGGTTGTTATCCACACGTTTGAGTTGGCAGATTTTGGCAGTAGTATATAACTGGCTCATTTTTGCGTTTTTCTGTGTGTAGATTGGGAGAGATGCTATATTTTTTGAACTTGTCCAGGCCAACAGCATCAGTGCATTGTGAGACCCCCCGAGTCTCCTCCCAGCACTGTGAATCCAGACATCTCCTCCATCTCCACCTCTGTGTGACTTGCAGGGCACATCTGGACCCCTGGAGCTACTTAAAGAAACTGAACAACATCAAAGTCACCACTTTTTACCTGCTTTGGAGAAGTATCACAAAAAAGTCATGTTTTGTTTGTGAACGCTGGTTCCCGAGGTTTTCTACGCAGGCTACTGTTGAAATCATTAAAAGACTATGGACGTTCATCCCTGCCATCAGTGAACATTGCATATGCCTCATGGCTTACAATTCCTTGGTAGATGATGATGACTGGGACGTACGACTGGGAATCAGTTGGGAATTACTAGAGAGAGAAAGCAGAAGATTTAATGGTTATGGTGTTCCAGTCCAATTATACAAAGCTCAGTATTTTTGTGTTTGATTTGAATTCAATAAAAGGTGTGTTAACAGTTACAGTCCGGTCATCTTGTGTCTCACAGTGATCATGAAAATTGCAGTTTCGGGCTGATATAAATCCACCACTGTAGAAAGTTTTAACAGAAGCTTTTAAAGCCTATTGTGAAAACATGAAAAATCATGTGATCTAAGCTCCTGGACAAGCCTGTAACAAGTCTTATGACAACTCAAAGTGACTCCCACTATGGTGAACAAACAATGAGGAAAGATGAAACATGAAACCCAGGAAGATGATGACTTTTAAATTTAATGTGGGTGATACGGTACGAATATCAAAACTGTGAGGTTTGTTTAGAAAGAGTTACAAACAGATGAATTCTCTCACATTACCATCTAATGCTTCAGCTAATCTTAATCTTAATCTGAATGAATTGTATGAAGTATGTGAAGTACTGAATTTAGATGCCCTGAGATTTGGACAATTTTTCCAAAATCAGATGCAATGGTGATTGTTTATGTCCAAAGTGGAAAAAAGATGACGTGTGTAGATTTCCTGTGAGTTATTACATTTCTGATGACATTGAAATTGCCTTGAATGATAACCAGTGGATCACTGAGCTTTGTCTGCCTTCTATCATTGTGTGGTAAGCGTAGCATTTTGAACCCCAGAGACAAACTCTGTGATGTAATCCTCCCCTCCCTCTCCATGGCAACTGTCCATTCATCTCGTCAATCAGCTCGCTGAGGTAGGGACCCAAGGCAGGGACCCACTCACCGGGTTGGGAGGTGAAAATAACATTGTTTGGATCCCAATACAAAACACACTTGTGTGGTTTGTCTATCAAATGATACAATACGAGCCTTGCATAAGGCGTAGTCATGGCACCCACAAAGACATTCACATCCTCCACCCAGGACCCTCTGCCATCAGCATGACGACACTGCACCATAACAACATCATCAGCGATGCAACAAAACTCTTGTACTTTGTATTGATCCCTAAACATCAGCTGTGTGAATCTGTGATCATATGATGGTATATGACTCCTCATGGAGAACCAGCCCCACGGTGACGACAGGAGCACTTTATTACAATTCCCCCCTGATTGGTTCCCACGTGTCTCGGCAGGGTCTAATCTTGTGCCCTCTTTCTCATTATAGTCATCAGTGAGTTCCTCATCAGAAATAAATGTGTTGAATAAATGAATGCTGGGCTCATGCTCATCCACCCAATCATTAACCCTCCATGTTAGAAAATGCTATCAGATGTACACCTGTTTTCTCTTTGTAGCAAATAGCTGATCCTGAAAATGTGTGGGCTCTTACTCCTTGTTCAAGGGCTGTATATCTTGGGTACTACAAGCATACAAAAATTAAGAATCATTTTCTATATATTCAGGCAGACAGGCCTGCTGGCACAAAACTTCAACAAAGTTAAATTGGTTCTTGTATAGTTCTTTTCTACTGTCCTGGAGCACTCACAGCACTTTCTTCTATCCTTAAGTGCTTTCTATTTGCAATCAGACACATTCATACTGGGATGGATGCACCAGAGAGCAACTTGGGGTTAATATCTTGCATAAGGATATTGGGTATGCAGACTGAGGCAGCCAGGAATTGAACCACCAACTTTCTGCTCAGTAGAGGAGCTCTTACCTCCTGAGCTACAGCTCAGAGGACGTGACTCTCAAAAGAAGCATATATAACAGTATGCTCAGCGGTCGGCAACCCGCAGCTCCGGAGTGTATTTTATTTGTGTTAGGTTTTTTTTAATTGTAGTTTTAAATTGGAAGATTATTGTGATCTTGAAATATTAAAATAAAATTATATTTTATTATCTTTCGTCGCTCAAACTAAGCATCACACTTCACATCAGAAGGCCACTGTCGTTCAGAAACACAAGTGGAGGGATACTGAGAACCTTCCAAGTCCAGACAAACTCGTGTTTGAAACATGGAATGCCATCCTGACACATAAACATGAAGAAATATGTATTCGGAGACATGTTGATCTTCAGATCCACATATGTATGTGAGCAGCTATTCTTCACCATAAACTATGTAAAAAAAAAAAAAAAACGCCGCTCACGCCTCACAGACGACAGCTGACAGTCCTGCGTGGATGAAAATTCAGGCCATGGCTCCGCTACAAGCTCCGAAAGCCCAAAGGCGATATAAGGATGACGGCTCACGACATTTTTTGTTTGCTACATGGATCATTTAAGTTCAGCTTTTTAATTGTGCTTCTTTTTTGTTATTATTCTTTTAAGAGTACAAAATGTTGAAAATGTGTTCATTACATAAATTAAATTGAATTTTCTCTGTAACACTTCATGGATTTCATAAGCAACACACTATAGTTGTTTATACAAAGTGTATGTACAGTATATACAGTGTTATCTTCATTTTAGATATCAAAAAGTGTTTGCGGCTCCCAGTGCGGGGTTTTTCGTGGAAACCGGGTCCAAATGGCTCTTTGGGTGTTAAAGGTTGGCGACTCCTGGTATTTTCGGATCAATTATCACAGTAGATGATTTCTTTATTAACAAGCACTCACCACTTAAACATGGTTCAGCTGTGGCAAAACTATTTTGCCTGGCCTTTTACCATCGGGGCTCAAAGAAGAAGAAGAATGAACACAACAGCAATAGTTTCAGAGACAAAATCTTTGTAAATGCTAAAACATTCACAAATAATGTTTGATCCTACAATAAGACGATACAAGTATGTATTATTGTAGGGTCGACCTTACGATATAAAACACCTTGAGGCGACTGTTGATGTGATTTGGCGCTGTATAAATAAAATTAAAAATCAATAAAAATTGTCTGAATTTGGTAGAAGACTGTTCTGTGGACATAGAACTACATCTATAAAAACAGCTGTTTTAATAACTTATAACCAAAATTAAAACAGCAGTATAATAGAAATATATATCTCAGATAAGCCTTTATTCTTCCAGACAAAACAAAATGAACAAGTCTGAAGTGAGTGCTGAGAAATAGCACAATGGTGGTATAACTGAGATGGTTAGAGTCCAAAAGCCCTTCTGACCCTCCCTGCTTCTGGCTGTCATGGTCCCCAGGGCCTCTCCCTGCTCCCTCTGTTGTTTCTGTCATTCACTCTTTTCTGATGTGAATGTGTGTGAGGTGGTGTCCCTTATAATGTATAATGTATCCTTACCCACTCATATTCACACATAACAGGACGTGCTTTTCACTCACTTGCTGCCAGTTAAATAGTACTTAGTTCAGGCTTAGCTGTGATTCTGCAAAATGTTTTCCAGTTACTTACCTTAGCTTCTTGTCTCCCTGCCTTTGTGGAATCCATCTGCGGAGTCATACTCACCTTCTGCCCACTCTCCCTCTCGTCCCTGCTTGACCCTTAGATGCATGACTGACTGGACCCTACACACTTCCATAAGGGCCCAAAATGGACCGTGTTAGAATCAGTGTGTTTTTATGACACTTTTGTCATTTTGGTCAAGAATAATATTTTCTGTTATATCTTGTACGATGTTTCGGTCCACAAAAGAATGATTCAGTGTTTGAAATATTTTGCATTTTTTGAGTTTTTTAACAAATTGGAAAAAAAAAAAATGACACAAAATCAGTAGAACAACGTCAACATCAGTTTCGTGTGTGCCTGCACATGTGTAGGATAGAGAGTACATGCATGTTTGGGTAACTGTCAGAACAGTTTCTTGCTTTGTCTCCTCACTGTTTGGGGTTTGGACAAACTACCTGTTACTGGCAGTGATACCTGCACACAGGTACGCTGCATTTCCTGCACCGACTGCTGACTTTACATTACTTGGATGTGAAATCTTTTCCTTTCGTTGGCCTCGTCTGCTTTCTTTCTGTGGCAGGGTTGTGGCTTTTGTTCCCTCTCACCTTCTTATTGCTTCAGTGATCAGGGTTCACAGTTTGTGGTCATCTTCCATTTAATTCTCATATGTGTTGTGGCTCCTTTGAGAGCTCTGTGAGGAAGAGCTGTCACGTATTGGTGATACCATTCATGTATTCAGGGTGCTGAGCCTTGAAAATGGTGTCGTCATTCAGGGTGGCAAGGCGTGAAGTTGTACCACAGCACCATGGGCCATCACTATGTTTTACACTTGTAGGTGTACAGTAAGTGCCATCCATCTGGTCCATAGTTTCCCACCTGCCTTGGTCTTGTTGTAGAATGTCATCAGTTGGGCTTTTTTCCTTTTTCGGATATTTTCATCCATCATTTTGTTGTGTCCATACATTGCATAGCAGAAGTGTGTATCACAAACCCTGAAGATCTTTAGGTCATACTTGACGGGCTTGTTTAGCCTCTTTGTAGAAATCTGAAACTTCCAGCTGTTCGTCCACAGTGACACAATTATTGGGGAAGAATCGCTGTCTGGTCGCTGAATAAATGTTGTCTCTTAGTTCTCGCTGTGTAAAATAGTCTTCTTAAACAGTGGCACTCTTTATGGTCCACAAAATATATATTCCTGACAGTCACGGTTAATAAGGATCAAATGTTCCCATGAAATTCAACAGGACATGAATGTGGCTCATTTTTGACATACTTATGAAAGTTTGGGGTATTATCACAAAAATACAAGCTGTGGAAGAGAGACAGAGATTAATAACAACTTGGAACTAAGTGTTGAGACTGAGGCGTCTACTAAAGCATCCTGTGCTGGGGGTTAGTGTTAAGAGAAGTTTACTAATAAAAACAGACCCCCCACACTCTTTTAAGAGGTTGAAAAAGTCCAAAATCCCTTTTTGTGAGCTCAAACTGCTGATGGCCTGTATGATTTGAGCCTACATTGACTAGCACCCGAGAAGTAATGGACGGAAAGGATTTCAGTGCAGGGACTTCATCCAGGATAATAGGGACTGGGAGTGGCATCTTGGAAACACTGTGTGACTGCATTAGAGAAAGCAAATATTTCTAACAATAGACCCACCCACTATAGAAGAAGCTGGAAAAAAAGGGGGATGAGCAGGTGAAGGTGTGTGTTCATATAATAGCAAAGAGCTTGATCCACATTTTGTGTCCTGAGAGGTGAATCCTGGGATGGTGCAGTGGCATTGGACCAGGGGGGAAGGATTCCCTGCTGGCTCATAGTGAGGAAGTCTTCTGGAGGATACAGCATCCTTCAAGATTCTATGTGGGAAAGAGGAGATCGTAGACTGGGATGAAAGTAAGTTATATGGTTGATCGGGGGGGTCGAGTAGGAGGAGTCTGAAGTTTGAAGGGTCCTGCACAACTACAGTAGCTTGCAAAAGTATTCGGCCCCCTTGAACTTTTCCACATTTTGTCACATTACAGCCACAAACATGAATCAATGTTATTGGAATTCCAGGTGAAAGACCAACACAAAGTGGTGTACACGTGAGAAGTGGAACGAAAATCATACATGATTCCAAACATTTGTTACAAATAAATAACTGCAAAGTGGGGTGTGCGTAATTATTCAGCCCCCTTTGGTCTGAGTGCAGTCAGTTGCCCATAGACATTGCCTGATGAGTGCTAATGACTAAATAGAGTGCACCTGTGTGTAATCTAATGTCAGTACAAATACAGCTGCTCTGTGACGGCCTCAGAGGTTGTCTAAGAGAATATTGGGAGCAACAACACCATGAAGTCCAAAGAACACAGCAGACAGGTCAGGGATAAAGTTATTGAGAAATTTAAAGCAGGCTTAGGCTACAAAAAGATTTCCCAAGCCTTGAACATCCCACGGAGCACTGTTCAAGCCATCATTCAGAAATGGAAGGAGTATGGCACAACTGTAAACCTACCAAGACAAGGCCGTCCCACCTAAACTCACAGGCCGAACAAGGAGAGCTCTGATCAGAAATGCAGCCAAGAGGCCCATGGTGACTCTGGACGAGCTGCAGAGATCTACAGCTCAGGTGGGGAATCTGTCCATAGGACAACTATTAGTCGTGCACTGCGCAAAGTTGGCCTTTATGGAAGAGTGGCAAGAAGAAAGCCATTGTTAACAGAAAACCATAAGAAGTCCCGTTTGCAGTTTGCCACAAGCCATGTGGGGGACACAGCAAACATGTGGAAGAAGGTGCTCTGGTCAGATGAGACCAAAATGCAAAACGCTTTGTGTGGTGGAAAACTAACACTGCACATCACTCTGAACACACCATCCCCACTGTCACATATGGTGGTGGCAGCATCATGCTCTGGGGGTGCTTCTCTTCAGCAGGGACAGGGAAGCTGGTCAGAGTTGATGGGAAGATGGATGGAGCCAAATACAGGGCAATCTTGGAAGAAAACCTCTTGGAGTCTGCAAAAGACTTGAGACTGGGGCGGAGGTTCACCTCCCAACAGGACAACGACCCTAAACATAAAGCCAGGGCAACAATGGAATGGTTTAAAACAAAACATATCCATGTGTTAGACTGGCCCAGTCAAAGTCCAGATCTAAATCCAATCGAGAATCTGTGGCAAGATCTGAAAACTGCTGTTCACAAACGCTGTCCATCTAATCTGACTGAGCTGGAGCTGTTTTGCAAAGAAGAATGGGCAAGGATTTCAGTCTCTACATGTGCAAAGCTGGTAGAGACATACCCTAAAAGACTGGCAGCTGGAATTGCAGCAAAAGGTGGTTCTACAAAGTATTGACTCAGGGGGCTGAATAATTACACACACCCCACTTTGCAGTTATTTATTTGTAAAAAATGTTTGGAATCATGTATGATTTTCGTTCCACTTCTCACGTGTACACCACTTTGTATTGGTCTTTCACCTGGAATTCCAATAACATTGATTCATGTTTGTGGCTGTAATGTGACAAAATGTGGAAAAGTTCAAGGGGGCCGAATACTTTTGCAAGCCACTGTATGTCTGGAGCGCAGGACTATCCATGAAATGTACCAAATCAATAAAACTGGATAACACATAAGCATTTTATATAAAAGGGTGAACATTACCAAATCCATATCCTACCCATAACCTTAACCCTGACACCACATGGACTGAGAGGTTAGATAAACAGGAGGGTTTCTTGTTTTGCCTAATGATGAAATGTGTTTTTTAGCAGCTCTGTGTAATCTACTGACAAACAGACAAATAGAATTGAAGATGCTTTTTTTTACACATCAGCGTGTGATGTTTGACAGACTACTTGGCTTCCATCAGTATCACAAGACATCAGTACAACTGGTAACAATTTATCTTTAAATGTATCCATTTTGAACATTCTTTGTATCTAAGACATTTTTCCTTCTCTTTCAAGTTACTGACTACAAAGCTGTGATCAGTTCCTCTTTAACTTCCCTTTTGCGTCTAAAGAAGCTGATAAAAAAGCTTTCATGTTTCAGACTCTTTGTCTTCATTTCTTTTGTTAAAGAGTTTTGTTTGGTTTTTCTTCACTTAGCTTACTGTATTTTACCCTCTTGCTAACTGGACTAATAGATTAGTACATTGTTGTAATTTTGTTTGTAACCTTTTGTTGTTTCTTTTTCTTAATTTGTGTCGTTTCCAGTGTTTTTACTTAATTTTTGCTCCTGTAACTTTGCACTGTCCACTTTCTGCTGTAAGAAAACACATTTCCCACATGTGGGACTAATAAAGGTTATCTTATCATATCTTATCTTTAGGGAATTATTCCATATTGTCCTGTATTAATGTTTGCGTGGACCACCACAAAAACAAACTGGTACATCTCAAGGGGTTTATCGTGCACTCTTTGGAAGAACTACGCTCACTTTCTGTCAGGAAACATTCTGGTGATAGTTGGGTTGTGCTCTGTTTGGGGGGCCCTTATCTCTTCACCGTGAAAGAACACATAAACACATGTGCAGGAAGATATGTCACGGTAATGCAGACAGGCAGCTGTGCTCTTATAAAAAGGTCACGGCCTTTGAAGAGCAGGAAGGAAAATAAACTAAACCTGTCCCATAAATGAAGATTTAATACATTTATTAGACCCACTGTCATGAAAAGACAAAAATGTTAGAAATTTGACAGAAAGTTATTTAAAACTAAAAGTTCTATTATTTATTATGTCATGTTTTCTATTGGGTAAATAACAATCTGACTTCATATTTTAATACCTGAATTTGAGCTGGAACAGTGGACATCTCTGAGAAGCATAATGTTCAAACACTAGAAATATTTTTTCTATTCAGGAATGCAAGTAAATGTGATTTCACTACAATAATCAGAAAATACACTTTTTTTCCAAAACAGTCATTTGAAAATTCACGGACAACAACAATAATCATATTTCAGCATTAAAAAAGAGCTTATGCGTACTGGTGGATTAAGCATTAATGAAACGTGAAAAATGACTGTGGTAATTATCAATACTGCTAATTTAGGACAGCTGTGTGTAAACCTTAGATTGAGTGGTGGTCTAACGATCAATTGTTAAGAACTATATTTTTACACCAATAACCTTTCATCATTCCTAAAGCCAATCATGGATATCATCCTCTTCTTTCTTGTTTTATTTATGTATTTATTTATTTATAGTTTGAATATCATTGTTTTGTATAGAGGGCAGTAAATAGTGACTTACTTAATCTGATGGTGAAATGCAGCAATTAACAGAAGGATCTCCACCCAGCGAGTCTCTGCCCTGCATTCTCTCTTTGAACCAGCTGATAATCATGTTTTTCTGGATGCCTTCACAGCGATGTAAATAAACTATTAAGATCTGGAATGTGAAACGAGGGAACCTCGCCTGAACTGATGTGTCCTCTTGCTAGAGTTACTGGTCTTTCTTTCATCAGCATTTCTCTGGCTTGACATTTCACTGCTCCCAGAAACACTGTAATCAAGTTCATCAGTGGACAGTAGCATGTGTAGTGTTTATGTTTTTAAAAACACCCATCTGTTTTCTGATTGAAGCTCAATGCGACATAAGCTAATTATAAAAGGGTTCTTATGTTTTATGAACTACCAGGAATAGTTTGTTTTTTTGGAGATTTTTTTTTAACCTTTTTTTTTTGCCTGTCCCATTCCCACTGCAGCAATCAGAGTTACTGTGAAGGCCAAGAAAAATGCCCAACGAATTTATTTTTCCAAGTCGATCATTATTGGTCCACTTGATTGATCTTTATTATTATTTATTTATTTTTTAACTTTTAAGTTATTACAAACGAAATAGACATGACTGAGGGACAGGAAAGGGAAAGACATAAAGACAAGAGAAGCTCAAGAAAAACAGAGGAGAAGAGGGACAGAGAGAACTATAAGTAACAGTAAATAATAATTATTGATGTTACTGAGCAGCACGCAAGACCGACAATGCATGGTACGCTTTAAGGCAGCAGCCAAGTGGCACACCTGTGTGTACACCTGCGCGCAGGAACGCGCTTGTATTCAAGAGGTTTCTCCGTATAACTATCTGATAGAGGGTGTGGGGAGTCATAGCCCTGTCCCCCAGGACATGAAGCAGGCATGGAGGAGATCCTGACCCCAGACATCTAGAAGCCCCCAAGCCCCCAATGCAAAAAGCCATTTTTGAAAAATTATTGCCCCTGAAATCTAAAAACTGTTTGTGTCAGCAGCAAGCGCTACAATCAAGTGTTTGAGTCCTTCACATTTCTGGGGAGGACTTCTTTACATAATTGTTTTAATTCAGCCACATTGGAGGGTTTTCCTGTATGAGTGGCTCATGCAAAAGCATCGAAATCTAATTTAAGCCTGGACTTTGATTAGGCCACTCCAAAACCTTTGGGGGGATTTTGGTTTTTTAAACCATTCAGAGGTGGACTTGAGATGTCATCATTGTGCACAGTTTGTTTTCCAAGCTTTGTGCAATAACCATCCCAGATAATCAGTAAAAAGGGAATAGATGGATCAGAGGGCTTCCTTTTACTGTTACCTGCAAGAAGCACTAAAAATCACCTTGATTAGGCTGAGGGGCTGAAAACTCTTGGGTTAGCTTAGGCTTAGAAGAAAAATGTAGTTTTGGTTAAAATGCACCCTTAGTGCTGCACTTTAAAAAAAGATGCTGAACCAGTGCATTTAAATGTGACA
Source organism: Oreochromis aureus (assembly GCF_013358895.1). NCBI lineage: Eukaryota > Metazoa > Chordata > Actinopteri > Cichliformes > Cichlidae > Oreochromis > Oreochromis aureus. The sequence continues at coordinate 2,708,042 of NC_052942.1, read as the reverse complement.
CAAAGGGTCTTTTCTAAGCATTTTTTATGACATGTTGAAAATAACAGACGCACTAAAGCAGAAAGCTGGTGTTTAGATGCTAACATGAAATGACACATGCAGGGTGTTGTGTTAAGGATGATTATTACCATATGGGCAATGAATCTGCACATTTACAAAGCATATGGATATCCATAAATACAGCAGACAAAGCTGAAGGCAGTGAAAGGGATACATAAGAATGAGACGATGCTGAGGCTGAAGCAGTGTCCTTCTCTTTATTGTTATTTTTCCTCTTCTGAGTCTGTGAAATGTAATGTATTTCATGAAGTGGGTGAAGCCGTTTACTTAGAACATTGCTGAGGCACTGCCATCATGAAAACTGCATCAGTAGAAAAGTTTGCCTGTCCATGTCAATCAATCTGGTTGGATATTAGGAATTTTGATCCCTGATAAAATAACAGGGAAGAGGAGGGGACGAAAACTCCAGCCTGTTGTAGAAAATCTGTAACATTCTGACCATTTACAGGGAAATAACTACTCAAACTGTGCTTTAAAAGCATACGCAGAAACATTAATCTATGTTGTATGTTTGTGGCTTTTTCTGTCATGGAGAAGAGCAGCAGTACTCATCTTGAAATTCACAGCAGTCACAATGGCTGCAGAAAACCCAGCACAGCAAGACATCAGGTCCAAACATGCAAAATAATGTTTCACACCATTTCTGTACAGTAATCTACCTCTCACCAAGCAACTGCCTCAGGCCACAGAGCTGTAGGTCCATCGGGTGTTAATGGATCTGTGCTAATTTAATTTAGCATTGAATTTGAATCAAAATACCTCACAGCAAACCTGAGTGTAGCTGGTGTTTTACCACAGCTGCAGACATACATTGAACACTGTTCGAGTAGCAGAAAGTGGGGGCTAAAAGGAACACAACAAATTCTACTGGAGGCTGTAGCAGCTTAATATGGATTATGTTCACTTGTAATTTTATACATACACACACACACACACACACACACACACACACACACACACACACACACATATATGTATTGTGATCTATAAATCAGTTGTTAGTAAGAACCTCATCTGAGACTCTAACGGCTTCAGTTGCCATGTTAGAGTTGCATCTTAACAAACAACAAGATTTTTGAAACACTGAGCTCAAAGTGGAGAGTTTTGGCTATAATACACAGAGCCATGTCAGCACAACCGGCCACTACCAAGTGTCAAGCATGGTGAACAAGGGGTGACACCTCGGCATCTTGAACTCATGGAGTTACGTTAACTTTTATCGAGTGGAAAAAAGTTAGCGTTCATCCTCCAGCTTCACTGTTTATGTTATGCTAACATAGCTGTGTCGCTAGCGATCACATAGCACATCATTTTAAACCAGCTAGCCCAACTTCAGTAACATCGTAACATCTTAATTGCAGCAGAACTAAAGGAGGATTCAGGGTCACCTGGTCCAGCCCTAACTATATGCTTTATCAAAAAGGAAAGTTTAAAGCCTAATCTTGAAAGCAGAGATGGCGTCTGTCCAAACTGGGAGCTGGTTCCACAGAAGAGGAACCTGAAAGCTAAATGGTAAATGGCCTGTATTTATATAGCGCCCGTTACGATGTATTGTCTTGTCAGAATCACGCATAAAGATATTTTAAAAAATTAAAAAATACATATGTAGTAGATATCCATCTAAACTTACAGAGAACATTGCCATCAAATTTGCTGTTTGAGCCATAGCCAATCAGCTGCTCAGCAGTGCCTCCTCCAACACTGACCAATACAGGGAGGAGAATCCTCTCCCAAAACGTCAGTAGTTATGTTGCTGTTTACCAATGGTCTAATGGGATAACTCCTGCTGATCCGATGTTTGCTATGTCTTTCTTTACCTTGCTTGGGGTTTCTTACATAGATTAAACAGATGATGTGCAGGTCAGAACAGTGATTTGATTTCCTAGCTGACAGCTTCTTTTTGTTTTTTCAGGTTAGATGACTTGGCAGTCCGTGTGCATGTGCTGACTGTCCAGCTCTGTTAAATCTTCCAGGTTGGTAAAATTATATTTTCTTTTGCTTTGATCTCCTATAATTGCACAACAACCAGACCTGTGGCCAATTTAGAACCACACATCAATCCAACGTGCGTGTTGTTGAATTGTGTGAGGAAGCTCACACAGGCACATGCAAACTTCACACAGCAGGCTCCATGCCAGAAATTTGGGATCGTCTTGCTGTGAGCCAGCAGTGCTGCCTATTATGCCACTTTATAGCTGTTGTTCTAAGTAGAGGACATTACAGTGCACATGGCAGCGATGAGTCTGAGAAATTATGGTAATAACAGGTCATTTGGAAAAGTAATTCCACTTCAAAGGAAGCAAACCCAAAGTTAATTATGGCATCTAACAAGTCACTTTGAAGACACTGCATGTCAGTAAAATGTTCACAACATAGACTAAAATGACCTTTTCTTACAATAGCAGATATTTTTGTGAGACATAAAGAAATAATTGAGCAAATCATTAGTTCTTTCAGACACCTGAATAAAGCGCTGCCAGACATCCAGCAGATCAGCTGATCTCATGCATTGTCTCATTGCTGCCGAACACCAGCTGATAACTGCTCAGTGCTTCGTCAGATTTCAGAGTTCAGATTTCCTCCTTTTTACATTTGCATTGCTTTACTGAACACAAGCCAAAAGCAGAATTACAATTTCAGGAAGTAATGTTTCATTACAGGTTCAGCCTTTTCAAATTTCCTTTGTGCACATAAACAGTCATGGAAAAAATGATTGGAGGAATTGCTTCTGACTGGCTCTCCAGCTGTGGATATTTTTGAAATTCATCCAGTGGGCCCAGTTTACAGCAGCTGATGTCAGAACGGTGCACAGGTGTGGAAGCTCCAGGAGCACTTGTGACATAAAGATCAACCTTATATCTCAGTTTCCAGCCTGTGGCCTTCGTTTGCTTCGTGTTCTGTGTGTTTTCACACCAGTGCAGTCTCTACAGGGTCACCACCAGCTCCGATACATTTATGCATTTCTTTTCTTTTTGTGTGAGTGTTGCATTATGGTTGCAGGCGGCTCACTCTTCAGATCACTCTGATATACAACTGAAAGCAACATTTTAAATATGCTGTATAATTAACTGCCAAGTACTCAAGTAAAAGTGCTTATGTGTCACTACAGTTGGGTTTAGTCATCAGACGCACTCATTTTATATGAGTGCAGTTAAAGTACATGTATTGTAGTGTTTGCAGAACGTTGTACAACAACTCTTTGTACTATAACCACTAGATGAGAATAAAACCATGAATTAAAAAAATGTAGGGATGCTTAAATTCTCTTTCAAAATGTAACAACTTTTGTGCTGATTAAAAGATGGAAGAAGGTACTGTAGGTAAGATGACTGATGCCACGCTCTGATATGGTCTTTGTAATCCATTGTTTCAGTTATAAATCTGTTTTCTAGTCTCTGTGATTTTGGATATTCATTCTTGGATTTCGTCGTATTTCCTTCTTGTTGTTTAATGAGCATTTTGCCTTTTCACTGGCTTCTTGTAACACCCCCGGCTGTTTGTTTGAGTTTTTTCTTTGTTCCTCTTTCCTTTTTCTTCCTACTTTATTTTGAAGCTTCATTCTTCATGTGGCTTTCAACATTTTTGCTTCTGTCCTTTCTATTCCTCGTTTCCTTTTTCTCATTAGTCTCTTGTTGGCTGCACCTTTTCCTTCTCCTTGCCTTCTCTTGGCACAATGTAAATTGCCCATGCAGTTACATTGTGCTTCATTTCCTAGGTCAAGGAAGCTTTTGTTTGCCCCAGTGTCTCACACTAGCTCTCTCTTGCTCACACACACATTTTTAAAAATTGTTGCAGAGCTTAGTGAGTTTTAAATGTTATGATTTTTCTGTCTTCACTGTGCTCTCTAATGCCTTACAACTTTGGTATTTAAAAAAGTGATTTTCACAGAGGCCACTGTTGGAGTTCTCTACCTGGATTAATAATCATACCATGTGTAAAGTACTTGAGTCAAACTAATTTGCATGTGGGCTCACCTCTTCAAGTAGAACAGTCTACCCAATGTCCTAAGACATGTTTTTCATTGCAACAGCCAAAGAACTGACTCTTTTGTTATTGTTATTAATATTATTATCATTATTATTATTATTATTATTATTAGTTAGGAAATATAGTTAGACTTTCATGTTTAAATGTCCAGTGCACCAAAATCTGTTTCATGTGTATAGCTGATTCCTAATTTGTATAACTGCTAACTGCATAGCGATGAATTTGTTTATTATTTACTCATTTAAACTGTATTAATCCAAAACATTTTGTATTATTATAAGTGTTGCATTGAGTGACTGGTGAGTGCTGTTGTGTGGATGGACAAATTAGCAAATTTGAGGCTTCAAACCAGTTGACAAAATCTTAGGAAGGTCACAGTGCCTGTGTGTAATTATTCTACAAAGTGTAAAGGGTCGTCCCCAGTTTGCCCCACCTGAACCTAATTTGTATTTGCGTCCCCTTGTGTAATTGCTCTAACCTACTACCCTGCCTAGGATTTATGCAAAAACACTTTCTTTGAGAAAATATGCAAAAATCTCTGCTTTTTTCTGGCATAAGATTAATCACTGTATGTTTGAGATACCTTAGGAGCTGCAAAGATATAAAGCAGTGTATAAAGTACTGCTTTTCTCAGATCTTATCTCTAAAATCACTGCTGTCAGCACGTTTACATTTTCATCTGTGTATAAATTTCTTCAAGCCACCGAGGACAAAGAGTAGACATCTGGACATGCTATGTGATGTACGGTTGGATGAGTTGGGGGTCTTGAGCTCATAGCCAGAGGAGACCATGTTGCTATGGTAACTAATTAACCACACTGAGAGGGAGGTCATGCACATGCATGCACTAGATCTCTGCTAAGATGCTTTAGTGGGCCATTTCAGTACTTGTAATAAACCAACTGTTAGAGGAGCACAGCTTCTTATACAGGATGTAATAGAAAACCAAGGTTAGAATGGAGCGTTAGTTAGATGACTGGATCGCAGGTTTCTGTGTATAATGGGACTGGTGACTTGTAGTAGAGGAGGTACACAAAGGGAAGCAGAAGAGAAAGAGGAAGAGTTGAGAGAAGCATGACCAGCTCTCTAGAGAATGACAGGCGGGGTGTCTGTCAGGACATGTCTGCAAGCGAACCCAATTTCACATGCAACGAAAGGCAGTCTGAAAGTTGAGAACAGCGCGAGGCTGGATCACAGATGACCTGACAGACACACACAACAATCTGCAGCACAGGCGAAATCTCCATCTAGCTGTTCCTCTCTGTACACACCAGCAGAAGCAGACCTAATTGCAAAGTGGGACATTATATAGGGCACACTGGAAAAAATGTTGGGCTAAAAAGAGAATAGGAGGCAAGCAGGAGCAGTGTGGTACAGTCCTACAGAGTCCAAACAACACAAACACTCTCACTCACCCCTGACATTTACAGTGTGGGCCCAAAGCTGCTCCATGGTGTCAGCATCACTGTCATTACCATTATCATCAAATATGATGCACATTTAAAACTCCTTTTATCCTGACTGATTACATTCACGTCCAAAGTTTGGTTCATAAATTGCATTAATGTGTTACTTCAAAACTAGTAAAAATCTGCCTGGTATTTCTGCATTATCATTTCATTATTAGTTAATATGCAGGCCTCATTTGTTCATTAGACAGAGGATGTCCTATTACGCCTGTTGTTGTTTTTTCCAGCTTGATATGTGGTTGATTGCTTTGATTGACTGCCTGCGAATTAAGTTTCCCCCGCAGGGACGTTATTGTCTGAATTACACTGATGACTGATTTGCTTACATCACAGGAGTCAGTGTGTGGGATTCTTCTCTAGCAGCATAAATGAGTTTTTTAAAAATCTATTTAAAAAAGGTTAGTTGATGTTTAAAAGCTTGGCTTTCAAATTTAGCTTGTAATAACTGACAACACATGACAATGATTATAACGGTGTAATCATACTCATAAAACGATGATGCATTATGTAGAGGGAGAGTAGATTTTTTGAAAGACCCCTCCAGTCACCAAGACACAAATGAGGAAAAGGAAAACATTATAAACACTTATAGTGCTCGTAGTTTGAAGACAAAACATGACTTTGGAGTCTCGTGGTCTTCCACGTCACGGTGTGTTTAAATCCTAAATAAAAGAAACTGGACTCGCTTGAGGGTGTTCGAGATGCTTCACCTTACCTTTTCTCCAATAGGCTCCTTCAGTTCTGACTGGTGAGGAGTCTCCAAGCTTTAATCTTCTCCTTGGGTGGTTTGAACCTTAAGATTTGCTACATCTAAGTTACCAAACCACCCAGCATTCATGTGAGAGTGAAAAATGTCACCTCACTCGGGGATGCTACTGTTTGCATCCACTTATGGTGTGTCTGAACTGCTGCAGTGAAACTGAACTTTTTATGCTGGATTTTTTATCCGATGCTTTTCTATCCTGATACTTTTTGATAATTTATATTTATTTATTTTACAAAAATGAAATAGAAAACCAGAAGGAGATTATTGTCATGTGCTAATTATTATAGTGGGCTTACACGGCATACCAGAAAGACCCGTCACCAGCACACTTCACTGAAGCGTTAACACAGTACTGCTAGCCTAGATCGAGTGTTACAGTCAGATGATTCGAGCTATGAAATGGTCTACAGTTAATCTGGACACAGACTGTCTTCATGAGATCTTTTGTGTTGCTGGTGATTTTGGGAGAAAGTGGAGAGATTTCGAAATCATTTATTTGGCTGAATTATTGATGTATTTACTGACAAAATGGGCTTGTTTGCATAATTTGAAATGAATAATGATGTATGTTGTAATAGATAATAGTGATAATAAACAGCATGAACCGCTTTGAATTTACTGACTGACAGCACATTGTTGTTCCTGTTAAGAATCTGAGATGTTGAAGTTACTTTTATCATGATGAGCTATGCCAGTGGTTCCCAAACTTTTTTTGGCCAGGACCCCTTTTTCAGAAGAAAAATGTTCGCCCCCCCCCCCGCACAAACACATCCTCCAAACACACACACCCATATTTTGTTTACAAACTCCATTGCGGTTTATTTCACACCTCAAACATTTAGTAAACAACTAAGCAAATACAAGTAAACGGCAATAAATTACAGGTAGTAATCAAATATACTACTAACTCTTTTACGCTACGTCCACACCTACACGGGTATTTTTGAAAACGCAGCTGTTTCTATGCCTTTGGGCTTTTCGTCAACACGTAAACGGCGTTGCGATTCACAGAAAACGTTGATTTTTTTAAAACAAAAAATGTCTCTCTGTGCAAAATGGGTTTAAACACATAAACAGCTGTGGGATGCTGTTTGTCCGTGATTTGAACCGGGGGAACAAATTACGGCAGGATCAGCCTGATATTATTTGTATCCCACTGTAACTTTACTGCATAAAGAGCTAACATGTCCAAAATGTCAGGAGTAGTTATTACAAGAAGTGTTTGTGAACTAAAAATCAAGAATGTGGGATACTGTTTGTCCGTGATTTGGAGAGCCCAGCGCTGCTCCCGACGCAGGGAAACTAATTCTGCAGGGGAGACCTACCTTGGCACTTGTGCAGGTGAAGCCAAAGGGAAGATATGCTTCACCATATTTTCTAGTCTTTGGCTTGGAAGGAAGTTGGTTTGGAAACATATTTGGCGATGCTTCATCTCCTGCTTTGCGTTTGTGTGGGAGCCTCGTCAAAAACCTGTCCACAGTGTCCAAGCGCTCCTTTTTTTTTTTCTTTTCATACCGCCCCCCCTGCAATGGCTCTGCGCCCCCCCTAGGGGGCGGGCCCCACACTTTTGGAACCTCTGAGCTATGCAATCATGTAGAAAACCATCGTTAATCCATCTTCAGTGTAGCTGCAGCGTTAGCAACAATTATAAATATATTATACATTTTTGTACATCACTGCACCAGCGCAGCAGCTACAGGCTGGACAATACAGTGGCTCACATGTTGGGGGATAAAATGGTATCACATAATGGGATAGACGTCCTTGACTTTTAAACTCAACAAACCTGACAACACCAGACTATAGGGCAATGAAATTAAACAATTTAGAACAGAAACAACTTAACAGGTAATGAAATCATTAAAACTATTCAAATCATCTATTATTTATTCTGTTGAAAATGTTGAAATTCTAAAAAAAAAATAAAACATTTTGAAGGAGAAATTGATGACATTTAGAAAAATCCATTTATGTATATATAAAGGAATAATAATGACGATAAAGTTTAAATGACATTGAGTTTCACTTGGTTATCTTATGAATATAGCTAAAGGTGCTGAATCGACTGTTTCTCTGGCGGTTACTACATTTACAATGTGGATTTGATTTGTGAAAAATATTTGGTGTAATATTGAATAAAATAATGAAAGTTATTGTGTGAGTTTGTACTTTTTCCACATTTAATCTATTTGTACATATTAACCGGCTTCTGTGTGTGGACAGCAGTGAAAGCATTTCATTGTACAGAGAAATGTTTTTTCTTTGCACACATGACAATAAATGCTTTGAATCTTGAATCTTGAATCTTGAATTGACCCTTGGTCTGGATCACTTCGAATCCATTTGACGTCTTCAAACTGTATAAACACTTTAACGATGTTTCGTCAGAGGAGCAGTTATTTAACATAAATCATTAAAACTGTTTCATAAACTTATTCTGGTTGAATTGTCACCATGAACCGAGGATTCTGAGGCACAAGTTTTTTCTTTGTTGTAAGCTTCAAAGATCACTCAATCCTCAAAACATAAAGGCTACAGCGACTGTTTATTTAACCAGGAAATAAAAGTAGTGGTTGATGATGACTCACAGCAGAAACTCATTGAAAACATACTGAAAAAGATTTCCCTAGACATCTTAACATCATTGAGATTTGGTTAAAAAGGCAAAGATGAAAAGTCATCTTCTCAGGAGACACAAAAGACATCCAGAAAACGTATGTCCAGACATCTACATGTGGTAACAAAACTCACGGGACACTTTCCTTCTCTGTAAACTCTTCAAATTCCTCATATCGTGTTGCTGTAGCACACTCAACAGTACAGAAAAACACAACTTACTTGTACAATAGAATAAACATGGTTTTTAAATCTTTGATTTTATTTAATTTAAATTTAATTTGAATTAAATCAAATTTTAAAAATTCAGTTAGACGAAAGAAGGAGCTCAGTTAAACAGAAATACAAAAAAGTGAAAAGCTTAATAGCCAAAACCCAAATGTGGTACAATGAGGAGTCTAACAGCTCAGACAGACAGTAGTATGGTCAGGATCCAGTAATTATCCAAAGCCATTCACCACGTCACAGTTATTTGCATGACCTCCAAATCCAAACAGCAATTGATCAGTTGATCCAAAATTCTGCAGCAAGAGTACTGATGGTGACTAAACAGAGGGCAGATTTTATTGAATTGAATTCAAAATCCTGCTCCTCACATACAAGGTCTTAAATAATCAGGCCCCATCTTATCTTAATGACCTTGTAGTACCATATCACCCTATTAGAGCACTTCGCTCTCACACTGCAGGCTTACTTGTTGTTCCTAGAGTATTTAAAAGTAGAATGGGAGGCAGAGCCTTCAGTTTTCAGGCCCCTCTTCTGTGGAACCAGCTTCCAGTTTGGATTCAGGAGACAGACACTATCTCTACTTTCAAGATTAGGCTTCAAACTTTCCTTTTTGCTAAAGCATATAGTTAGGGCTGGACCAGGTGACCCTGAATCCTCCCTTAGTTATGCTGCAATAGACGTAGACTCCTTTCTTCACTCACCATGTGTTTATACACATGGTGAGTGATTAATCATGGTGATTAATCATTAGTTATTGTTCATTTTTGGCTCTCTTACACCGTGTGTCTTTGGCCACCCCTCCCTGAGCCCGGTTCTGGAAGACGTTTCTTCCTGTTAAAAAGGAGTTTTTCCTTCCCACTGTCACCAAATCACTTGCTCATCAGGGGTCAAATGATTGTTGCGGTTTTCTCTTTTCTCTCTGAATTATTGTAGGGTCTACCTTACTAAAGTGCTTTGAGGCAACTGTTTTTGTGATTTTTTATATAGATATATATATATATATATATATATATATATTATATTATTATTATTATTATACATATATATATATTATATACAAAATGAAGTGAATTGAATATGGAACCACTCCGAAGCTTTAAATTTGAAGTCTCTGAAGAAGTGATGCACCAGGTTATCGTACTGTTCGTCAAAGGCTTTATTAACATTTGGAAGAATTGATCTTCTGGTATCAAGAGGCTAAAACCAGGGTATATTATAAATCACTGTCTCCACCTGTAGAGTCATTGGGGCATTCACATTTCTGCCTTAATGGTCATCAGAAAACGCACAGGGAAAACAGGCAAAGTGGAGTTCTTATCCAAGAAAGAAAATCACCTGATGTTCAGCTATCACTCTGACTTTGCAGGTATAATTTCTGCAGAATTACTTTTATGCTTCACTGTTTCACATGGATGCATTAAAATGAAGATAAGATCATTTATTTGTTGAGCGTGCCTTACCAAAGCCTACTTGTTCTCTCTCCACCATCCCCACGTATCACAGGTGCCCTTGTTCTGCTCTCTCTCTCTCATTCTTTCTCTTGCGCTTTCTCACTCTCTCACTCACTCCAGCTCTGAAAGCACATTAATCATAGCAGTCTCCCACATGTTTTCACCTCTACCTCCTCCCCGCCCCTTTTCTCCTACTCCTCCGGTTCTCTTCCTCTGGTGCTGGAGGCAAGTGGGTCACCGGCAACTGGAGGACTGTTTTCACTCTGGCTGAGAAAGACAGCAATAGGGAGGTGAAGGCTGCAGGAGCAAAACCGAGATGCAGATTTCTGTCTTTTATATATATATGACGTGGTCGGAGTGGTTTCCTCCAGAAGCCACGAGATTCAAACCGAGTTGACTTTGTGTCAGTCTGACTGTGAAATTTCACCTTCCAGTCTTTAAATGTGGAAATGGATGAGTCATCGTCATCAGTATCAAAATGAAACGTCTACCTCGGACTGGGCCATATTTCACATAAAAAGACAAACTTAGACAAACTTGTGTCTCTTCAGTAATGAAAAATCTGCAGGAAGCCAAAGAAATGTAATCCCTCTGTGATCAGTGTTCTATAGAAGAGCACAACAGCAGTCGTAGATTGATGTCGCACTGAGAAAACTTGGTTCTCAGTGTGGTCCACCCAATCACATATCTGGCCCCGTGACTTAAACAGGACACCACAGTGTAAAAGATGAGATCCTGTCACAAAAGGGAAGAAAGGGAGAATTCTCCATGAATATTTATGAGGCTGAGGACAGGCCTTCCAGGCAATAAATTAGCCACAGTATTGTATTCCACAGCTGAAATAACTCCAATAGAATGAGGGAAATGGGCCAAATTCATGAACAATGGCACATATAAGGACAAGATACCAAACCCACCTCTCTCATCCGTCCCTTTGTGGTTATCTCAGATAATACCAAAGTACAGCCCAGTTACATAAAAGGGTTGTTCCGCACCTTAACAGACTTTGCCATCTAGTGGCCTTATGTTCACATTACATCAAACATCAAAAACTTAAATGAAGAAGCCTGCAGTACATTGCTGTTACTGTATATGTTACAAAGTACATTCACCATCCACTTTATTAGGTACATCTTGCTAGTGCTAGTGTTAAGTCTTTTTCTTTAAGAGCTGCCTGAATTCTTTATTGCAGAGGCTTTATTGTCAGCAGCCTGACTGCTGATGCAGTATAAGATAGAATGAATATTTGCTTTCATGTTCACACCAAGTTCTGATCCAGCCATCTCTGTGTCATTGCAGAAATCAAGACTCAGACCAGATAACATTTTCCCAAACTTCTGCTGTCCAGTTTTGCTGGGCCCATGTGAACTACACCTCAGCGTCCTGCAGGAGAGCCACACAGAGTGCTCTTCTGCTGCTGCTGTAGCTCATCAGTATGGTACCTTGGGAATAATGAGTGGTTGTTTGAGTTACTGTCTGGTTTTCTCTTTTTCAGCCCATCCTCTGTAAACCCTACAGATAGTTGTGTAGGAAAATCCCAATTTCCCAGGTTCAAGTACTCAGACCAACCCATCTGGGACCAAACCATGTCTGAACAACCATGTAAATACCCTTTCTTCCTCACGCTGATGCTCAGCTTGAACTTCAGCAGGTCATTTTAACCATGTCTACTTGTCAGGATGCACTGAGTTACTGCTGTGTGATTGGCTGATTTGTTTTCATGAGCAGTTGAACAGGTTACATAAAGAGTCCGAATAGTTTTCAATTCTTTTTAGACATATTTTCAGTTATTTTTTGGTTAAATGAACTAATGAATAAAAAACTATAGTAATCAATTTATTTTGAGATCATTTCAAATGACTTTTTTCCATAACCCCACAACCACAGTCATTTCATTGCACTTTATATTGCACACAGTAAAATGTTAGAGACATAACCACAGCAATCAGGCGATGCTGTGGGCAAGCATTTGGCAACAGTGAGCAATACCAACCTCCAGAGTTGAAAAACGAATTCAACACTGAAGTGCCAAAACTTGCAGTTTGGCCCCTTCAAGCTGGCTCCAAAAGTCCCCATGGACTCCATGTTAAATGACTAATGTTACAGCATCAGAAATATTGTGTTTACAGTCGGGCACAGAAAATCGTTTCGTCTACATCAGTGGTTCTTAACCTTGTTGGAGGTACCGAACCCCACCAGTTTTATATGCCCTTTCACTGAACCCCTCTTTAGTGAAAAATAAAATGTGATTTTTTTCAAATTCAAGACAGATATGTTTTTTACTGGTGCACAAAATGAGCCGTGCATGTCACAGCAGAGGCTCTGCCGAACCCCTGAGACTGACTCACCGAACCCCTAGGGTTCGATCGAACCCAGGTTAAGAACCACTGGTCTACATGAACAAACCCAGTGTGGCCCATTACAGGAATCCTAACACAGGCAGCTGTAGCCAGCTGGTGTGTGCTAAGCCTCAGCAGCCTCGAGATGCCTGTGCTTCAACTGTGTGCGCATTTTATCAGTGCAGCTGGTTAATCAAGTAAGCTAGTGGTGGGTGATAACGTGGCACTCCACTCTTATCCAAATATTGTCACATCTGACTGAAAACCTAACATGAGGGAAAAAAGAGCTTCAAAATGTGGAAACAAAAAGCAGTCGGTGGGCTTCACAGCAGTCGTGTCTTTCCCTTATATTGAGTTTATCGGTGGCAGTGGAGACAAAGCATATGATAGAACACGAGGAGTGAAAAGACGAGAGTGGAGATGTGCTCAGTTCCTCATTGGAGTCTGCAGCAGCATAACTAATGGATGGTTCAGAAGGGAGGGTCTCTGCCTCCTGAACTCATTTGGAAGGTGGTTCCAGAGGAGAGAAGCCTGATAGTTAAAATATTTTAACCTTTAAATATATTGACTCCTCAACTTCTTCTTGACTTTGTTCCCGGGCTTTAGAAAATCTAGCAATTCTAGACATTTTGGCCAATCCCAGGTAAACCAGATCACATGACCAGTCCAAAGCAGGGGCATTTTGCCTGGTTGGCCAGCAGAGGCTTGCACCTAGCATACTTTATCAGCCTTTACAGTAACTGAGTATAGGATCGGTAAGACTGGTACTGTCATATTTCTTTGTAGAGGAAATGGTAAAGATTGTACATCATGAATATTATTAGATATTTTACTCCTTACCTGTTAGAAGACAGCTTGCCTTTACTCTAGTCGTTTATTTCAATAAATTATTGAAATGTCACATTAGGGTCTAAAACAACATGAAAGACCAGAGGCAGTGCAAAGACTGCATCTCGCTACTTCAAAGCAGAGCGGGCTCTGTTCTCTGCTACAATTTGAATGTTTTGCTCTTTGATGTCCGATTAATTTGGATGGTGTCAGGGTGGCCATGCCCATCGTTCATATACAGTCTTTGGGCTGATTTAGTGAGTCCTTAAAGATGCAGGAGAGCCTCTAATGTGAAACCAGAAGATGTATAGGCTAAAAAAGTGGACATGTACAGTATTCAACACTCAAATAATAGCACTGACTGGAAATGTTAGAATTGATATTTCTGCTATTGTTAAGAGCACGTATGCAGCGAAGGCTTTGGCGTTTATTACTCCATCTTGATTGTTAACTCCATCTTTTAGTTATCGCAGTGGACAGATCACCACAGATTTAGTAAAAAACAATTCATGTGGGCAGAAAACTTCAATGAGCTTTATTAAAGTCCGCTCCAGATGGTGAAAGGCGATCAGAAAAAGTTCTCCCAACACAGTATTGCACGACGTTAAGCCTCATGTGCCTCAAGGCCAACTGCTTTGCCAACGTTTAAAAATAGAGGCAGTAGAGAAAATATGCCATCTGAACATTTTTCAGTAGTTTACCTTTTTTATAAATAGATTTCGGTCACTGTCCATTGATTGAACCCTTTATATACAGATACTTATAACACAAACGTGCAGAACTGTGCATTTTTCAACAAAAATGCATCAACTAACAAGCCAGAAAACAGATCCTGACACTCATTTGTACGGTTTGTGTTTTTTTAATTGAATCTACACAAAGGGGATTCTGGCTTGTTAGTCGAAGTAATTTTAGGAAAAAAAATTCTTACCAACCTGTTTTTATCCTCTAAACAATCAAGGAAAAATTTACAGTCAATAAACATCAAGCAGACAGGATAAAAATCATATATACAGAAATATGACACACTGTACAGCGTGCATGTGTGGATGCAGACATAAATACAGGAGAAACTTAAATACAAACAACTCGTACCTGCTACTGTGTTGCAGTACAATTTCAATGGCACACCATGATACTGGCGTTAACTTGAGAATATTACGTCTCCCACTAGCTTTACAGGCATGAGGGTGCTCGCCAAAGTAAGAATACAGACACCTTTGGCTTTACAGTTTAAAGGGAACAGAGTGGGAGAGGTGTAGTGCTTCTGAGCTTCCACAAAATGATTACATACATATTAGGAGTTTCAGTGCATAGTTTAAACTCAGCATTTTGATTATGTGATCATGTGCAACACATGAACTCAGGCAAACAAGAAAAGCAGCAGCTGGTGTGTAGAGGAGATTTCAAACAATTCTTAGTGTTAAGTACGGGTGTATATGGCTTTCTGCAAACTGTGCAGCTTTTCCACGAGGGTCACATCAAACAAACTCTTTTCTCGTCTCCTTTCCAGTGTGGCTCTTAAAAAAATTAAAGAAAAGAAATTGAAGGCAAGCAAAGCCAACGGCTTTAAGGCTTGGTCTACTTACAAACATAAGAAAACTTAAATCAGATGCAAAGAAACTGTCGTCCCTGCCCCCACCCCCCCATTACCATTATATTTAACAGAGAACAATGTGTCAGTTTCAGGTTTTTACCGTGTATGCACAAAGTTATTCACTGAAAATCAAAGGCCCCTCTCTGTTAGCTTTCATATGTACCCTTCAGCCAGTTTGTGTTTTGTCCAGGAACGACTTTGCCTACAGGGTTCCAGTGAGGCACATGAGAACAAGCACATGTATGGTGAACAAGTAAGCCAGAAAGAAATATCGAGAGCGAGTGCGACTCGTCAGCAGCCTGGAGAAGTAAAGGCTCCTGCCTCGGAGCCACCGTCGACACGCCACCATCCCTCCTTTCACCTGCAAGGAGAAACAGAAGCAATCAAAGAAATGCTTATATTTGCACTGGAGAAGAAACTCCGGCTTTAGTGCACTGGCCCGAATATATGGTGACCCTAATTAAAAGACTAACAAGACTTATTGGGGCCAAGAGTCTCGTCATTAAGCCTTTTCTGTAATGGGCCACTGTAGGCAAACTAGAGCAGAGAAAAATGTATCTAACACTCTTTATTTGATCTCAATAAAGTTGTATAGATTCTCAGTCTCAGACAGTTTGATCCATATGTACTCCATTTTCTTATTTTTCTTGCATGTGCAATAAGTGACAGTTTTCACATCGCTGTGGAGGAATTTGTACCCATCCTCGAGCCACACTGGAGAGTTCGGAGCATGAATGGCCTGTTTATGGTCCCTGCAAAACATCCCAATTGAATTTGAGTCTGGACTTTAAGCAGGCCACTTCAAAACTATAACTCTGGTTACTTTTTTTGTTAGTTTTATGGGGGGTACGAGTTCACGTAGGGTCGGGTAGGATAATAAATGTAATCACCATTTAAAAACTGCACTTTGTATTTACTCAGGTTATCTTTGTCTAACATTAAAACTACGCAACCAGGAATGGGATTCATATTTTTCCACAGCACTGTTTGTCACATCCCACGGAAATGTATGTTCACATCCATACATTACATAGCTACATAACATTAGCATGTCTAATGGCCCAAATAAGTTTCCATACTTTTCTTTCAAAAACCCAAACAAGTCTGTCACACACTCACACCTGTCAGGCTCTCTAAGCTCTCAGCATCACTTCTCACTGATCTTTGTGTTTCATTATCGCTGCACAGACCTAAAAAGCCACTCTGAACTTGTTTTCTCACGTCATCAATTTATATGACTACTCCACGACAGCAGTAAAGTTACACTGTCAAACACACTGTTCTGCAAAAGCCAACTCGAAAAAGCCGTGTCATAGATTCACACTGGATTTGTACAGTAAGCAAATCAATGAAAAATAAAACAAGTCTGCCGAGTACCTTTCGTGTTATGAGAGGCTGATTTGGGTTGAGAGTTAGAGCTTCCCACTCCTCTTCAGCTTCCATCTCGATACTGAAGTCTCTGTGACTGTCCCTGGACAGACTGGAGGCAGCACTGCACAACAAAAAAAACTCATTAAAGATCTGCGGTGTTGACGAATAAGAGTCAGGTGTACGGGTGAGTGACTGCATCTGGCTCCAACCTCTTTACTCTGTCTTCAGCAAGACGCAGAGCCTCCTCGGCCATTTCTCTCCTGGCTCTCTCATCTGCCAGACTCAGCTCCACCTCCAGCAGCCTTAAACACAACCACACCCAGGGATAATGTTAGCATGTCTACGACTTCAACCGACTGTGCAGATCTCTCCAGGACAATGTGGAGATTTTTGCAGAGATCCAAACTGAAGACATGACTGAAGGCTGTTTGTTTTTTTCACCTTTCTCTGAGCTGACTGGCTTCAGCACTTTCACTTAACATGGAGTCGTTGCTCTTCTCCTGTGGAGCCCCTGGTGCAACTTCAGTGTGAAGTAAACCCTGGTATGAATGAGTGCAGGATTACAGGTATAAACACACAAGAGGATACAGAGAAAACACAACGCAACTGGATTCAGTGGCAGCTCGGATTTGAGTTTTTAAGCATATGTATATAGATCTTTACCTGCACCTGGCTTTGGACTTGGCTTTCCAGCCAATGACATCGATTCTGGGTGTCCCTCAGCGTCTGGGAAACAGCCCTTAGCTGAGCTGTAACAGCACCTTTCTCCTCTACTGCCTCCTGCAACTGTGAGTATTGATAACCCAAAGAGGAGGGGCAGATGGGTGTTTGACTGTTTTGTACATTTAGAGTTATTCAGCATTCAATTGCTTTTATATTTGTATATTATTTTGTAGGAAATGGGAAACAAAAATCATGAAATCAAATCTTGAACATTTGAAGTTTATTGTAGTCTGGTTTAATTAGACAGCTTGCCTACACTGTCTGTATCCTACAGGACATTTGCCAGCTTACAAAGGGCTAGCTGAACTCTCTGATGGGTTTTGGCTTTAAAGGACAGTCACCTTAAGCGGTTTTATACCTTTGTGTTGAGCTGCTGGAAGTACTGGTCTCGCTGCTGAATCTCATACATACAGCGCTGCAGATCTCTGTGAAGCTGCCTCCTCTCTGCATCCAAACGACTCACCACCTCCTCCAGACCGCTTTCCTGCTGTATCGGAAGGAAGAAATGGGATCGTTTGGTGTCACAACTACCAAAGAGAGAAAAACTGGTTTATCAACCAGGATACCTAAACAGTTTAACTGTTTAACCTGTTCTTTGTGCTGGTTATTGTTTGTTTACATATGCAGATACATTTTTCAAAACATAAAAAGTCAAATCACAGTCAGACATCAGCCAAGAGTTTTCCCTGCTTTGCTCTCCTCTCTACTAAAGCTTAAATATAACTCGTGAATAAAGAGCAACATCTACAGATTCGACATATTCAAATGCAGATATCTGTTTACGATTTAATTCACTGTGACCGTGAAGGCCAAAAGCTGCAGAAGTGCATCCTTGAGTCAAAGTCTCCCAACAAAAGAGGACAACTGTGAAGTGTAACTTACTTTGACTGGCAGGTCCTTCGGCTCAGCATCAGATCTACATAACAAAAAAGGTGTTAAAAATTAAAGTAAAATGAATTTAAGCTGTGTGCATAACAGTGCTGCTTTCAGCCTTTCAAGCCTTCACATAGATGGAGGAACTTACTTTGCTTACTAGCAAATACAGTAACACACATTTCCTGTTTCTGCTGTATGGATAAACCGTTGAGCCGGGCAGCTTCGGGAATACTTTGAAAGCTTGAACAGGAAATCATTTTCCTTCCTTTACCTCTGATCTGCTGTTGCTTCCTGCTGACTTCTCACTTCTTTGTGTGCCATTTGTTGCAGTTCGTCCATCTTCTGATGCATTCCCTGCGATGACAACAGAAAGAAAATGCATCATTCACAAAGACAAAATAATGCATTTAACATTTATGTTATTGAAGTGAAGTTTGAAACAGATACCACAGCGTGAGTATTTAACAAAAAACAGAAAAAAAAGAAGTATGCAAATCATACCAATGGGATGTGAAACCACAAACACATCTAAGCTGACCCTGCATGCTGTTTGTACCACAGAACCACAGCAGAGAAAAGGAAGTGCAAGCAACAGCCAAACTTGACTTACCAGCCCATCTGACTCAGTCTCCAAGGCACTGACGCCACTTCCCTTTGACTTTTCCACGCTCGACGTACCGACAGCCTCTGGGCTCGACCCTTGCCTGGACTCAACCACTCTTTTAGCCCCGGCCAATTCGTCCATCAGCCGTTCACGATCGTTTTGGAGACTGGCCATTGATCTGGAGAATGCTGACAGTTGCCTGCTGTAAGTGTTGTTTTCCAAAATGACTTTTTTTAGTTCTCTTTCCTTTTCTGGCAAAACCTTCGTCAGCTCGTCCAGCAGCTTGTTCAGCTCTCCGTGTGCGTCTTTACTCTCAAAGGCTTTTAATTTACGAATAAGGATGTCCCTCTCTTTGGCAAACATGGCCAAATCTGAAGTGGTGTCCTGCAAACTGCGCTCCACCTTGCTTAAGGCTGCCCGAGTCTCTCGGAGTTCTTCATCATATCTCTGCCTGAGGACCTTGAAGTCCTCGATGAGCTGGTCTCTGTCATTCTGCAAAGCAGCCATTGCCTTGCACAGGGATTCATTCTGAGCCTTCGTATCTTTGCTTTGCGATTTAGCCTCTGATAACTGCTGCTCTATTTCAAGTAGGTCTTTTGCGAGCTCTGCCACCCTCTGATCTGCAGTTTCTCGCTCATTCCTCATCAGCTCCACCTCGCGCTCAAAGGCATCCAGCTCACTGTTGTACTTTTCCTCTGCTTCAGACAATTTTTTGTCCGTTTCATTTTCCAGCTGCTGCATTTTCCCCTTGAGGTCATCAGTTGAGAGCTTCTGAGAAAGAAGTTTTTGCTGCAGGTCATTACATTCAGATGCTTTGGCTGTAACAGCTTCCTGCAAGTCAGCAATCACCTTGCCCCAGTTTGTTGATTCACTCTCTTTTCTCTGAGTTAACAGTTCCTCCTCCAGCTTGGACACATGAGCTTTAAGTTTAGAATTCTCTTCCTTTAATGCATTGCTTGCTTCTTCTTCCTTCTGGACTTCCAGCTGAGCCTCTCTGTGTTGCTTTTCAGCCACAGCTTTTTGGGTTTCGAGGTTTTTGATCACCTCCTGTTGCTTCTTTAGCAATACTTTCAACTGGTTGTCCTTGAGGGACAAAACCTGATTTAAATCCTCCCTGTATCGGACCAGTTGAGCCCTGAGCATAGCGTTCTCAGAATTGAGATCATCCATCTGATGTAACAGTTTTCTAATTTCGTGTTTAAGGCCTTTGGCTGCACCACCTTCCCCATCGGGAGAGCCCTCTTTGCCCTTTAACCCTAACTGACTCTTTGCTTCCAGTATTCTGTATTCTGACATCAGCCGTTCCCGTTCGCTCTGCAAAGACACCATTGAGTTCTTGAACGACTCCATCTTTGCTTCCATCTGCTCCTTTTCCTGGATAGATCTGTTTACTTTAATTTGCAGACTTCGGACCTTGGCCTCAAGCGCTCTCAACTCTTTGTCCGTCTTTTCCTTTTGGTATCGTGAAGATGTCAGCCTGTCCTCATAAACTGACACCTGGTTACGATAGTTAGCCTGCAGTTGCTCCAGATAGCCTGACATTTGTCCATCTTTGCAGGACAGTAGAGAGGAGATCTCAGCATCTTTGCTCTGAAGAAGCGTTTTGAGCTGCAGACAAATTCCCTCCTGCTTCTCAAAGTCGGCTTGAGTTTTGTCATTTTGAGACTGCAAAAGGAATATCTGAGCTTCCATGTCAGCATTTATCTTTTCCACTTGCTGTAGACTGAGCTGCATTTGGGAGATCACGTCTTCTTTGTCAGCCAGCTGTCGCTTCACCGCGTTTTTTTCTTGTTCTGTTCTTTCCACCTGAGCGCTGAGCTCCTTCACCTGCACAGTCATGAGCTCTGCACTCTCACTGAGTTCAGCATTGCTTGCGCTCATAACAAACAGCTGCCTCTGATGCGCAGCAGCAGCTACAGAGTATTCATTCAGCGTCCTCTCCAGTCTTGACTTGGTCACCCGCAACTCATTGACCTCTTTGTCTTTCATTCTCATATCTTCCAGGAATCTTTTAATGATGAAGCCTTGCTCAAGCAGCTGATTGTCCTTCTCATGTAAGGTTTTTTGGTACAAATCATTCCAAAGTTTGGTAGCATTAGCCCCGTGTGGTGTGGAAGCTAACGCAGACAGCTTTGCTTCGTGAGTCTCAGCCGCTCTCTTTAGAGTATTTATCTGGAGATCTCGAGAGTCTAGCTGCTGCCTCAGCTCATCAACTGTTTGACTTTCTTTCTCTTTTAAATCCATGAGATCATCTATCTGCCGCTGTAACAAAAACTGATTCTCTATGTAAGAGTTTATTTTTGCTTCTTCTACATTTTGAGGTGTCAGATGTGATTTCTGATTTTCAGACTGTTTATTTTGCTGCGACACTTGAAGAGCCAGCTGGTCTCTTTCAGACTCGGTACTCTCAATCTTTTCTTTGGCTTCCCGGAGATGACTCTTGTGCACAATTAGCTCAGCTTCAGCTTGTTTACCTCTCTCCTCTAAATCTGCAATCTTCTCTGAGTTTTTCTTCAGTTCTTTCTCCAAGTGTTCACACGTTGATTGCGAGCTCTTCAAAGAGCTCTCCAAATCTAAAATCAGTTCCTGGTATTTGATGCAGTTTTGCTGCAGCTGATTTATCTCCTGATGCTTTTCTTTGAGCAGCTCTTGCAGCTCTTTCTTCATGTTCTTCGAACCCTCGTTGCCTCTCTGAACTGTCTTGAGTTTCTCCTCAAACTCTTTGACCAACTTGAGCTGCTCCTGTTCTTTTTCGTGACGAATCTGATCGTTCATCTCCTTACTAGCTGCAAGTTGAGTGGAAAGCTGCGCATTTTGGGACTGCAGGGCACCGACAGACTCAGTCAGTTCGTCAATCCTTTCCGAGTTTTTGAGGATTACAGTCTCCAAATATTCATTTTCATTTTTCACCTTGTCTGAGAGCTCTTGAGCGTTCTCAAGTTCCTCTTGCAGAAGTGACTTGTCATCCTCCAAAATTCTCACCTTCTCATTCAGGTTAATAGTCTCTTGGCGGTGCCTGGTGATAATGTCTTTGAGTTCCTTAACTGCGTCATCTTTTAATCCCAACTGCGACTCATGGTCATTCTGTATTTTCTCAATTCTCTCTGAAAGGGTCTGCTTCTCCCTCTCTACCAAGTTGTTGATTTCCATTTGAGCAGCAAGTTCAGTTTTCTGAGCTTCAATCTGAGCAGTCAGTGAACTATTCAAACTGAGTGCTTCGTCAAGTTTGTTCTGCATGTTGCTTGTGTATGTATTGGATTCCAGGTTCTTCTTTTCCAGCAAACAGGTAGCTTCTTCCAGCCTTCCTGCTAGCTGGATATTTTCAGCTTCCATCTCAGTAAGTTTCACTCTGAGAGCCTCGAAGGAGTCCTTAAATGGGGCAGTCTCTGCCTCCAGTTGTTGGTTTTTATCATTTAGATCACACATCATTTCCATCACCTGTTTTTTGATTTTCTCATTCTGCTCCTGCAGCTCCTCGATTCTCTGCATTTTCTCTTTGGAAACTTCCTCCACTTTTTCTTTCATTCTCTTATTTTCTTCCTCCATCTCTCGGACTTGCTTCCCCAGGATCTCCATCTCACTTTCGTGCTTGTGTACTTTTCGGAGGGCTTCCTGCCTGTCTCTTTTAGCTCCCTCTAAAAGCTGTCTCATCTTGTCCATTTCACTGCTGACATTTTCATAAGCTTGCAAAAGAGACTCGTACTCTTGCTTGAGCTCTGCGTGTTTCGACTTCCACTTGGTCAGCTCTTCTGTTTGAGAATCTTTGAGCGATTCAAGCTGGCACGAGAAGGCTTGTTTCTGCTGAGTGATGTTTTCTATAGTTAGTTTCAAACTTTCGCAGGCTGCAGATAGGTTGCGATTCTCGTTAAGGATGCGGTCGACTTCAGTGCACATTTTGTCCTTCTCTTCGGAGAAATGTGACACGGAACTTTCCAGGTCCGCATTTTGTTGTTTCAACTTTAAAACAGATGATTGCAGAGCAAAGTACTCTGTTTCTTTTGCTTCGTGTTTGGCTGACAGATTTTCTACTTCTTCCTTGAGCGCTGCATTTTCCTTCAGGAGTTCTTTCCTAGAAACCAAAGCTGCTTGAAGTTTCCTTGTTAGAAGGGTAACTTTGTTTTGGTTATCCGGATCATTCGTCCTGGCACCCTCATCAGGAGATTTCTGAAGCTGAACACCCTCTCTTCTCATCTTTTCAGTAGTGTTTTCAAGCATTTTGCTTTGCTGTTGTAGCTGAATTTCAAGGGCAGCAATTAGTTCCTCCTTTTCAGAAACTTGAGCTTGAGAAACTAACAAGGCATCATCTCGCTCCTTTAGTTTTGTTTCAAAGTTTTCTGCACATTTGCAAGAAAAACAGACCCCTTCTTCGTTTTGACCCTCTTGTTCAACGGGTGCATCGTGCTTCTCCAGCAGCTGCTCTTTTACATTCTCTGACTCCTTCGATTGCTTCCTCAGGGAGGTCACCTCATCCCTCAGATCATTAAATAATTGGACAAAATGTTCTTTTTCCTGCTTCAGCGAATCCATATTCCTCTGTGTTTCAGTAAACTGCTGCTGCAGATGTTTAAGCTCCTTAGCCAAAGAACGGTTGTCCTCAGTGAGCTGCTGCTCTGTTTGTTCTAATGTCTTCTGAAGGGTCAAAACTTCAAAGGATTTCTGCGAAACTAAATCAGCTTTTGTTTCAAGTTCTGCTTTCGTCTGATTACTTTGCTCCAAAACAGCCTCCTTTTCTTTCAATAAGGTTTGATATTTCTCTTCATTTGCATACATATGTTCCTCTAGTGAAGATTTAAGGATGCACAGTTGAGTCTCTAAAGCCTTATTTTTATCAAATAAAGACTGATTCTCCTGTTGGGTCTTAACCTCAGCATCTCTGATTGCATCCCGATATTTGTCAAACTCTTCAGTTTTCTCTCTTAATTCGTTCTCTACGATGTGCAGTCTTGATTTCAAAGAATCTGCTCTTTGCTCCATGGCTATGAGGGACTCCTCTTTATTGGCCATCTCAAGAGAAATAGCCTCTAATCCAGATTTAGTAGCTTCAAGTTCTGTTTGCAGGCTTGAGAGAGAATGGCATTGGCTCTCTTTCTCTGCCAAAGACATCTTTAAATCTTGAAGAGTTTTGTCTCTCTCCTCTACAAGCTGTCTCAAAGTTTCCAATTCATCCAGATAACAAAAAGAGGTTTTATTGAGTACCTCCATTTCTCTGGTCTTCTCATCCAAGCTCAACTGCACTGCGTTTAGCTCGTTCGTCTGCTGGCAGTGTTGCTCCAAGAGCGCCTTGTAGTCATCTTTTAGTTCCGCAAGCTCTTGAGTTAATTTCTTTTCATTTTCTTGAGCTTTCTTTATTGATTCTTTGCGTGCCAGCAAGGCGGCCTGGGCTTTCTTCTGTAAGGTCACCTTTTCTGACTTTACCTGTGCAAGCTCATTTTCTAAGTCAACAGCACTAGCAGAAGAGGAAGATTTGTCCTTTAACTCATCTTTGCATGTCTTGATTTCATTTTGAAGCTCTTCTAATTTCTGCGTCAAACCCTTGCTGTTCTGCTCAAATATCTCTTCCTTCTCGGCAGCACTGGACTGCAGCTGCTCGACTAGTGAGTCTTTCTCACTGAGCTTTTGTAATGTTTTTGACAAATGAGCTTCTTTATCATTTAAGATGGTTTGCAAACTCTGTTTTTCTGACTCTAGCTGTTCCAAAAGTGTTTTGCTTTCGGTTTTATACTTAACAAATTCTCCCTCTTTCTCGAGAATTTTCTTTTCAAGTTGGGAAATATTTTCTTTATGCAATTCTGCTGTAACTTGAGCTTGACTTTTGGCTTCCTGCAATTGATCATGCAACAGTGAAACCTCAGTTTTACTGCTTACGCTCTCTTCTTTTTGGTTTTCATATTCTTCAATCCTCCTTAACAGATCTTTTCTCACAATAAGCGCAGCCTGCAGCTTCTTCTTCACTGCATCTTTTTCTTTCGATACTTTTGTGAGTTCACTTTGTAGCTCATCCTTTTCCCTAATTAGCATGAGCTTCTCTAAATTATTTTTCTCAGTTTCACTTGAACTGTGCGAAATATGTTCTTCTAACTGTTGAGAAATCTCTTTATGTGCTCTCTCCATGCTCTTTAATTGTGCCGAGAGCGAGCCATTTTCCTCACCAAGTTTCATTCTCTCATTTGAGGCAGACTCCATGACCTGGGCAATGGATGCATCTTTTTCCTTTATCTGCTGAGTAAGGCCAGCGAGTAATTCCTTCTGTTGACTGATCTGAATGCTCATGCAGCTGATTTGCTCATCTTTTGTTTGCAATTCATCATATAAAGTAGAGTGTTTAACAGTAGCTTCTTTCACTCTCACTAATTCAGCATTAAGCTGAGTGTTTAAATGCTCCACAGTCTCTTGCAAAAGAGCTATTTGTTGACCTTTCTCGCAACTATTCTGCTCTCTCTGATTAAGTACAGTCTGTGTTTTTTCCAATTCTGCAACAGTTTTATCCAACTCTGTTTCCAAAGCATCTACTTCACTTTGATGACTTTCTTGTAACCATTTTATCATGTCCTCCAAAGAGGCTTTGTCTTCATTCAAAGCAGAAGATTTCAATAGAGAGGAAACTTTGTCCTTTTTTCTCACTACTAGTCTTTGTAACTCGTCTTCCACAGCTTTGAGAGCCTGCTGCAAAATATGGTTCTCATTCTCCTTTTCCTGGATAGATGCTAACACATTCTCAAGCTGAACTCTGGATGCTGATGCCTCCAACTCTTTCGTGCTCAGTTGATTAGAGCCCTCCCTAATAGCAGAGGAAGCCTCTGCTAGTTTCTCCTGCAAGCTGTCCATGTCCTGTTTCAAAGCATTTACTTTAACATCTTTAGATTTCATCTCATTTTCAACACTTTTCAATTGTTCTGCAAGAAGGTTCTTTTCCTGCTTTTCTCTATCCAGAACTAAAAGCCACTCTTTCTCTGAATCCTGCAGAATTTGTTCTATTTTTTGAATGTTTTCCTTCAACTGAGAAATTTCTTCATCTTTGGCACTAACCTTTGCTTGAAGGCTCTGCTTCTCAGATGTCATTCTCTCCACGAGTTCATTCACGCTGCTGGATTTCTGCTCCATTTGAACCTGCAGCTCCGCCAACGTTTGTTGATGTCTTCTTTCTAGCTCTTCTTTCTCTGCAAAAAGTTTCCTAAATTCCTCTTTCAAATGTGTGTTTTCATTACTGAGAGCAATGTGAAGTTTCTGATTCTCTTCCTTTGACAATCCTATCTCCTCATTCAGTCTCTTATTCTGCTCTTCTAACTTCTGCATTTCTGAAACCAGCTGAGATGCATGTTTGGCCTGGGCGCTGTACTGACTATTGATTGCGTGGAGAGCCATTTCTCTCTGTTCAAGGTTTTCTGTCAGTGCATTCATCTGAGCCACGACCTGAAGATGCTGTGATCTGAGTCTTTCTATTTCAACAGTCAACAATGACACGCTCGCTTGATGCGAAGCAAATGCGTCATCCTTTTCCTTTGAAAGACTGGAGTTCAAGTCTTCAGCTTTCTCCAGTTTCTCCTGGATCACATGTAAGTTATTTTTCAGTGTCTCTATGGTGGTCTTTGCAGTCTGATATTCGTTATTAGAATCATCCAATAACATCCGGAGCTCAGACACCTCATCTGTCTTTTGAGAGAGTTGCTTCCTCGAGTCTTGTAACTCTTCTAAGGTGGCAGCATATTTCTCCTGCAGGTTATTGAAGGCACTTTGGGTTTCTTCTGCCGTCTTTCTACATTTTTCAGACTCAGTGGACAGTAACTGAATTTGACTTTGCAGCTGTGACGCCAACTCTGTACTTTCCATGAACTGAGTTTTGAACAGCAGTGCTTCGTCTCCTCTTTTCTGGAAATCCTGGAGAGCTTTCGATTGTTCCAAAAGAGCTGCTTCTTTTTCTTCCAAGGCCATTTTGAGGTTTGCCGCTTCAGATGTCTGTGCTTCCAGGTTGTTGTTGAGCTTTGAGACAGATTCCTCAAGGTGTGATATCTTTTCTTTCAAGCTCTCACATTCTGCCTCTTTGGCTTGTAGATGTGAAGCCAGACTATCAAAGGCAGCGGAAGTACTACTTTGATATTCAAGACTTGACTCCTCCTTTTTCTCCAAACTATTCTTTAGTATGGAAGACTCTGATGTCAGACTGTCAACCTGGCCTCTGAGTGTACACACAGAATCTTCAAGCTCCAAAGTTTTGCCTTCTTTCTCTTTCAGCAGCTCGCCCTGCTCAGCAATCTCACTGTTGAGCTGCTGGATCAAATTCTCCTGCTGTTTCAGGGCGTCATTTTTTCCTTGGATTTCCAAGTTGAGATTAGCAGCTTCTTCGTTTGCTTTGGCCAGCTCTGCCACTGTTTTCTGAAGTTCAGATTTCAATCGAACATTCTGTTCAATGAGGGCTTGAATGTTGTCTTTAAAATCAGTTATCTCTGCTTTCCTCTGGCCCTCGTCCTTTATCAGCTGACAATTTTCTGCAGTGAGTTTCTGCACAGATGCTTTCAGGTTATTAATTTCCACCTCCATCTCTGAAGCGCTCTCATTCATGGCCCCAAGCTGAGCACTGAGCGAAATGACAGATTCATTTCGTTTATTCAGCTCATCTTTGTGGTTCTGAAATTCGTGTGTTACTTCTTTCAGTGCTTGTTCTTTCTGCTCTAGTTGTTGTTTGGCCTCCACGTACTCTTTCCTGAGCAACTCTACCTCAACCTGCATCTGTGATGCGAGCTCTTTCTGTAGCTTGACTTCATTCAGAGATACACTACATTCCTCAACTTTCTGCTGCAGCATGACATCTTTTTCCATTAGTCCTGACTTTAAAACTGATCCCTGCTCCTGAAGCATAGATACAGTATCCTGAAGCTGCAGCAGCTGGTTCTGCTGGGCCATTATCTGTGAATTCTGCTCTGACACAGTTTGGTCTTTTTCAACCAAGGACATGCTCAGCTGATCGACCTGCATTTTTAAACTATCGATTTGCTCTTGTAAACTCTGAAGCTGTTGCTCCTTCTCCCTCGTGTTTTTCAACAGATTAGCACATTCATTTGTTTTCTCGAGTAGACCTACAGAGATTGCCTGTTCGCTTTCCTTGAGGACCTTTTTTAATTCATCTGTTGCCGCAGTAAGCTCCTCTTTCTCCTTCAACAGACTAGCAACTATTTTTTGACTATCTGAGATCTGAATTTCAAGGCCAGAAGCTTTTTCTTGGAGAACAACTCTCTCAGCAGTAAGTTCAGAAACTGATTTCATGTTCTGTGCTAACTCTTCCTGTAGTCTTTGATTATTTTCTGTTAGACTGCTAATCTTCATGCTAAAACTGGAGTTCTGGTCAAGGGTCGCTTCAAGCTGCCCATCAAGATCAGATAGAAGCTGCCTTTGTTGTGCAAGCTCCTTTTCTTTGGATTCACATGCATCACGAAGGTGGCGGTTCTCCTCGGACAAAGCTTGGCTGTGGCTTTTTAAACTAGCCAATTCTGTTTTACTCTGCTCAGCTTCACACTCAAGCTTTCTAGCATTTTCCTCCGTGACACTGATTCGGTCACTTAGAGACCTGATAGTTGTGTTTTTGTTATTCAGTTCATCTTTGTGCTTCTGACATTCCTGAGTTGAATTTTTCAACATTTCTTCTCTCTCTCCCAGTTGCTGTCTGAGTTGTGAGCGTTCCTCAATGAGCGACTCCGCCTCGGCTTGTAGCCTGGATACAATATTTTTCTGGTTTTCAGTTTCCTTCTGCAAACTCTGGAACTCCTCCTGCTTCTGTTTATACATTGCATCCTTCTCCAATAACCCAGACTTCAGACTACTTTGTTGTTCCTGAAGCAGAGACAGAGTTTCCTGAAGCTGTGCTTGCTCATTTTGTTGGGCCTCTATTCGTGCTTGAAGTTCAGTGACAGTCTGCTCTTTTTCGGCGAGGTCGCGCTGCATTTTGTCTACCTTAGACGTCAAGCTTTGCACCTTTTCCTGCTGCTGGGTCACCGTCTCCTCTCTTTCCCTGAGTAGCTGCTGGAGCGAACTACATTCATTTGTTTTTGCCAACATGATCTCAGAGGTTGAATGTGTGCTTTGCTCAAGAACTCTATTTAGCTCAAGAGTTCGAGTAGTTAGTTCCTCTTTATCTTTCTGTAGCCCTTGAATAATTGTGTTACTTTGTGAGTGTTGCATTTCCAATTCAGATATTTTGACTTGCAAGGAATCCATTTCGGCTGTAACCTGTGAAGTATTTTTGACATGCTCAGTTACTTCCAATTCAAGCCTGTCTCTCTCTTTTGTAAGAACTTGCACTTGATTCTCCAGACTGCTGTTGAATTCAAGAGTAGATGTAACCTTTTCATTTAGCTCTTTTAAATTCCTACGTTCGAGTTCAAGCTCCTCATTCAGCCCCTTCAGGTTTTCTTGGAGCTGCTCTTTTTCAGTCGTCATGCTTTTTAAGAGACTTTCAAGCTTGGAGATATTTTCAGATTTGCTTTGAAGTTCATTGCACAGTTTCTCATTTTCAGTGTTGAATTTCTGCCTCTCGTCCTTTAGCTGGTTTTCGAGTGATGCCATCTTTTTCATTTTCTCTTGCATTACTTGCTTGACATTCTCTTCACTCTGAACTTGCTTGTCTAATTGCTTTGATAAGGTCTGAAAGTCAGTGTTATACTTTTCCACCTGTGCCAAAAGCTTATTCTGTTCTTCCTTGAAAGACTTGAGCTCCTTTTCATATGTCTGCTCTTTCTCATTAAGCTCTTGCTGTAGTTTCTCATTACTTGCATTTCTATCCTTAAGCTGCAAAACAAGTCCTTCTGACTCCTGTAGTTTCTGTGCAGATACTGCCAGCTGTTCCTTTAGTGAAGTGATGTGCGTTTCACATTCAGAAAGATGATTATGATGGCTCACATTCTGCTTCTGGATTTCTCCTCGAAGGTCCTGAATAGTCGTCTTATCCTTTTCAGCCTGCTTGATTAAGTGTTCCACCTCAACTCCTTTAGACTCTCGTTCATCTTTGGCCTTCACCATCTCCATCTCAGCTTCCTTAAGTTTCTCCACCAGCTCTGTGATCTTATTATTAAGGGCCTGCTGGTCTGAATTCTGTGATTCTTTCATTATATTAGCCTCCCTCTCTGCCTTACTCAGTGCATTTTCTACTTGTACCAGGCTCTCCTCTTTGAGTTTGATCTCTTGTTTCAGTGCTGAGACCTGCTCTGCATACTCAGCCATGTTCCCAACAAGAGTTGATATCTCTTTATCCTTTTCCAGCAGAGCATCTTTAAGGTTATCGATTTCCCGCTCGCAGCTTTGAAGGTCATAAATGAGCTGGGCTCGTTCTTCCAAATGCGAGGTGTTCAGTTTGTCCAGCTCCTCGTTTGTCTGATCAAGGTCAGTTTGTAATGTTTCAATGGTGACATCTTGTTTTTGCGTCTAAAGAAAATGGGGAGACACCATTGGCACATTTTTCTTAATCTTTTCAGGCAAAACAATGAAAATTTGAAAAAATCTTGATCTTTTCAAGCATACCTTCTCTTTCAGCACACTCAGCTTTTGTGTGAGATCCATAACTTCTGCTTTCAACTCAGAGCATTGTTTCTCTGACATAGTGTATTTCATGGAAATGTTCTCAAGCTGAAAAAAACAAAGCAACACATTGAAAGACTGAAAAATGGCAAATCATAACACAAAGAAAAGAGGAGCCCAGCTCTTACAGTGTGCTCCGTCTGAAGGAGCTTGTCAGACAGCTCTTTGCACTGAATGTCTTTTTCACTCAGTGATTGTCGAAGGCTGCTGATGACCTCAAGTTTCTCAGATGTCTTGGCCAAAGTATTCTCCTTCTCAATGAGGGAGCTTTGCAGGCACTCCTGTGTGTCAGTCAGCCTAAAGAAAAAAGTGACAATCGACTGAAGGAAATCTTGAAAATAATTAAAATCTTACAGTTCATATATTAATATCTTGTGATCTAAACCATCACAAAGGCCCAAAGCCATACTCTAGCCTAAACGTAATTGTAACCATAAAAATCAAGTCTTCAACCCCAATGAAAAACTCATTCACTCATCTTGACTCTTTAGATGTCTGCAACCCACAACCTGCCCACTCTAAACAACCATGTTTTCCACAAACACAATCGCACACAATCATTTAGTGAGTGCATGTTCACAGCAGTCCTTCTCCAAAGTAATAACTTTATAATTGCCGACATGGCAAAACATGTACTACAAACATGGATTACACTCTATCTGAACAGTCAGTGCACTAGCTTATTGTTAAAAAGTGAAATCCTCTCATTAATAGCCATAAATTAGACTAAATTAGATGATGTGAAGTAAGAGCTAGCTTGTTGACCAAAATTTGTCTGAACCATCTGACCCTAATTTAATCAAGTAGCTGCTTAATGGTTTGGTGTAAAAAAAAGTCCTCTTGAATAACAATGTTGAACATAACCCAGACACACCTCCTTTTACATTTACTATCTTTTGTTAAAAACACTTGTTGGTGGTTGAGCTTTATAACCTGAAACTGACTGTGGACACCATTAGTAACGGTGGTACTAAAAGCATTTGTCAAAGCACTTTGTGGAAGTCGGTAAATTTCAAGGCAAAGCAGTCATGAAAAAAAACAACTTGATTCGCCCATTTCTCCAGCTAGCAAAGCAACTGGCGTTTGTAATTAATGCACTACATTAATTTAATCTTAAGTTTAAGGGTACTGCAAATTACCAATATTGATGAATCATTTGATGAACATCCAAAATATGTACGCTCGTTTACTACTTTATTAGGTCTATCTGTTCAGCTGCTCATAATGCAAATATCTAATCAGCCAATCACATTTCACATTTCGTAGGCGTGGTCAAGACAACCTGCTGAAGTTCAGCCTGAGCATGAGATTTGGAAAGAAAGGCCGATTTAAGCGACAGACAGCCTTTATTTACAGATTTTACCTGCACGACCATCTCTAGTCTTTACAGAGAACGGTTAAATGGGCGAGTGAGCCTCGACTCATGTTTGTGTGTTCAGTTTGTAGGCTGCCTGAATGACCCACTGAGTACTGAACCCGTTGGTTTAACAGTTCTTGTTTTACTATCCGACTTATTGCAGCCGAAAGTAAGTACAAGTTATTCTGGATGCTTTAATGTCTTTTATACACTTTGTTGGTGATATTACATTTGAGCATTATTGGTTATGCAACCCTGCAGCTACCACTGACCTCAATTAATTTATGTAACACTTTACTTCTAACAATTACAGTACATATTACATACAGTCAGATGAACACTTCAGTTCATTTTGCATGATTTGCAAAACTCTAGATATATTTGAGAAACCAGAACATTAAATGTTAAACAACTTAAACACATTTCTTTGTCAGTGAACAAATGAAGAATTTTGATGTAGCACTGTGATCACAGTGTAGGGTTATGGTTTGAATGGTTAACTTACCCTTTGAGCTGTTCATTGAGACTGTTAACCAGCAGCTGATGCTTCTCCGCCTCTCTGCTTTGTTGACTTCTGACACTTGCAAGTTGGCTCTGCAGTTTGTCTGACTCGTTCTGCAGCGGCAGAAAACCAAACATCAATAAATAACACAAACATCATCACTGGATGAAGACATTTGCACTGCACACAAACGTGGATGACAGCAGACCTGCTGAAAACAACAGAACATGAAATCTGTTACTGCTATCATCAGTCATCTATTTGTGTGGACCATGCATGTGATGAAAAGGAACTTTGTAAATGTCAAAGGATCAGCAGTGTGAATACAGAAAACCTGTGAGCTTTATGCTTTGAACGTTACTTGACAAACGTATCCAAGGTTAAATAAGCACACCACACCATTAGCCATCACCGCCAGAGGTGCTCTCTAACGCACACAGACATGAGCGACCCAACACACCTGAGAGACCCAATTTGGCTGCTCATCTTCATCTACATCAAACGTCACCTGTGTTAGAAGGTTTTGTTACAAAATCCCAGTCCATGCAGTTCACTCATCGTTTACTCAGCAGTTGGTATGTTATACAAATGCTGCTTTCAGTTAACCCTGGGATAGCACATATGGTGTGTTGTTGGATGGAGTTACCTGTAATGCCTCTATACGGGCCTGCAGCTGCAGTCGATCCTCCAGGTCCTGGCAGCGCTCCTCCAGGCTCAGTATCTGCTCCTGTAGTTGATTTCTTTCCAGCTCCAGCTCCTCCACAACAGACCGCAGGCCATCTGGAATCAATGGCAGGGAGAATAAATACTAGGTATACAAACACAGGCTGGTAAGGTACAGTTAGCGCTAATGATTCACAGGGTAAATTCCACCGCTCTAATTTTAGCAGCAGAGCAAACTCTAAAAGGAAATGCAATATTTTAATCAATGCATTTTTGACATTTATAGAAATACTGTTTTCATTCACTTATTTTTTTTTCCTTTTTTAAAATTTCAAATATTTGAAAAAATTCAAAGCCTAACCCATCGTTGCTAACTAAATCTAAAAACCCCACTTTAGTGGGAAAGCTGGGAAAAAGAAGGGACGCCCCAGACCAATATATCGGATCTTGACCAAACATCAAGCTGAACTGGGTCTCTCTAGCAAAGAGCTGATTGCAGAGGCAGAAGCAGCCCTGACAGGTTGCCAGTCTATGCAAGGCTAACAAATCTGTTGCTGAGAAATTCCAAATAGTGAAAAAAGTTCCTGCAAAAGAACATAGGCGCGCACTGACCTCGTTTATATACAACCAGCTGGCAAACAGCAGATTGAATCCCTTGTTACAAAGAGATGAGTCGCCAACGAGTTGCGCTCATCAGCACAGACTGACTTAGACTGATTGCAATGGATGGCAACAAGGTATTTAAAAGTTAGCTAAAATGGTTTTAGTATGGATTTGACAACAGAAATAAAACCAAGAACTCGACTTTTGGTTGGTAATATGGTCGTCCCACCAGACCAACACAATACAGTGGTCTTACCCTCTAAACGGGTCTACACAAACTTACAATCAGTTGCTAAAAAAAAATAAATCAATGCAACCACTGGGGAACCACCCAGTTTTCATAGTTACAAGGAAGGAAGGCGGCTGAGCCTTTAAACAGAAAAGGACTCCCAGGAGCTTCATCACAGTAACGAATACAGCTTCATTAAATACTGGCATCAGATCAGTACTCTGTATCGGCACAGGGGTCCGTACCATATGAAACAGTTAGATTGGTGCATCCCTTGGAAAAAAGAAGGATTTTCTTCTTATAATAAAGAAAAAAATCCAGAAATCCAAAATTCAAAATTTAAGAAAACTGCATCTCTTAAGAGTATAGAATGATTCACTGACAGCTTCATTTACTGATTATGAAGCAGGGTGTGAAATAGAATTTTAATGCTTATCCACAAACAACCAAAAAAGACACCAGTCAGTTTTCCAAAAGTCCTCAGTCAGTAATTCTAATCTTCATTATAGGATCATTATGTTACTTCATTATGTTTTTCCTTGTGGGTGATCTTTTTTTTTCCAAATGCTGGTGTTTTTTTTGGTTTTATGACAGCAACAGTGCAGAAGACAGGATGGAGAAGAATTAAAGAAAAGGAGGTGACCATGCACACGACCAAAATATAAAAATAAAACTTACCACAGATGGGAAGCATCTTGCCACCTACATTTATATCATGTCACATTCAGTTCATTAAGACACAAACACTAGCCAGCTCAACCAGCATGCACATGTCCCCAAAACACTGGAAATTGAGTCACATGAATGAGAAGCAAAATATAAAAGTGAAGGTGCTCAATGTCAGGTTTTTCTTCATAAGGCGGGAATGAACTTAACTGTAGCTTGCTGTGTAAGCAGAAATAAAAACAAGCTAACCCCTAAAATAATAATGAACCAATGTAGATAACCCTGTTCATACAGTCACAGCAGTCGGAGGTTAGACGACAAACAGAATAAACCAACCAGCACCAACATTCCAGTGCTTAATAAACTAAGTTATGGTGAAAACACAAAGACAGCTCAGGCCTCCCAAAGTAATGTGCAGGTGACTGTGTGCATGCCAGTGGAAACTGTCCAGCGGGTCTCACACCTGTGTCAGGAGTACTGTACTCGGGCCACCAACCTCCCATGTTCTCCCCTTCCATTGGAGTGGTACTCTCTGAGATACTTCGAGGATCCTGAAACGGGGCCTGCCCATCGAGCTCAAAGTCCTCCTGCCAGTGCAAAAGTTTCATTGTAGCAGGGGATTATATTTTAAGCAATCATTTGACATTTAGGAAAAAAAGGCAAACTGTTTTTGCAAGTCTACTGTGTACAAGGCAAACAAGATAAAACAGGCAGGTAGCGAGATTATTCTTCCTCTTTGAATACAGTAAGCTTCCTGTTCTCTGTTATTAACCAAAAATAAAGAGCAAAAATGTAAAGAAACTAGGTGAAAAGGGGAGATTAGGGTAGTTTCATTTGTGCTATTCTCAATGAAACTCAGACCAGTGAATATCTTTTGGTGTTTAATTGCAGTTAAATAAACTAAAACGATTCTTTTTGTTTGCCTTTCTAAAGGATAACGCTTTTTTTGCTGATGATTTTATGCATGTAGTTTTCAGCTCCCTGTAAAAACTTGTATTAATGTTAACATGAAAAACGCTTCAAAATAACAATCCCAAAAAGGATTTTAAAAAGGCTGTTGTGAAACCGTTTTTTTTCTAGGTCTGCCCTGAGCTGCAGGATTTGATCTGAACAGGATTTATTTTATAAAGAAAATGTTACAAGACTCAGCTTCTGAAAATAACTGCAGATTGGTTGATATTAAAGCTGTACAGTTAGCCCCACTCATTCTTCAGCAAATGTCTGAGGCCGTGCTGGTATAAACGTCTATAATAAGAGCCACCTACCTGCAGACTTCGCTGGGATGGAAGTGCCAGCTTCTTGGCCCTGTGCTGGTCGAGCCTCCGAGCTTGAGCCAACTCCTCCTCCAACTCCTGCTGCCGAGTGACCAGTGCTGGATCGGAGCAGCCAGGAAAGAACCAGTCATCCTCAATCAGTTTTGTGCCACAGGGAAAGGGGAATGATGGGTTGGATTTAGGGTGTATTTACGGATGGGAAGTGAGTTTAAAGTGGACAAGACAGAATTATCGTAGTGTGGAACAGGATAATGTTTTTGAAGACAGGATGACAGAGATGGAGAGTTGACAAGAAGTATGATGGCATGAATGATGCTGGTGGTTTGGTGAGACACTTTCAACACCACAAACATACTCTGTGACAAAAAACAGTTTAATCCAATAGTATAGGCAACGAGAGCGACAGTAAGACTGCAAGTAAAGTAGAGCAATGACAAGAACTGAAGATGGAGAAATGGAAAGTTACTCCAGGTATTTATGCACTTGTGTATTTGCATAAGGTAGTGAACCTGAGAAACACTTCAAAAGCAGCATTCTGGTCAGAGCCATGCACACCTAATTTGCATAGCAAAGAAACACAGCATTTAAACAAGTGGGAAACAGGGAGGAAGGAGAAAACCCATCTTCATGAGTCACATTCAAAGCGAGTGCTTCATCACTGTGTCTTCAAAATGTAGAGCCGACAGGTATTTAGAGAAACACCAAGCAGATACATATCTGAGGGGACTCTAGTGGTGCTTTGACTTGTATTTTCATTTAGCAGCAAAAGATTCAAGAAGGGCAACGTCAAAATGATTAGAACTAAACATGTTCCCATCTGTTTTGTGACGACAGGTCAATTTTGACACGTTGGTAGGAAAAAGGGGGGCAGCTTGTAGCAAAGGGTGGGGCAGGAAAAGGAAAGGAGTTAACCGTGGTCAGTGTGGGTTCAGTGCACAAGCGGATTTAAACAAAAATGTATCAACCTTATTTTAACAGCATAGCCGAAAACAATCATTACCCTCTGCAGCAGGATAGAGCCAGTCTGCCACATGCTGGGCATTTCACCCACACTGACTACAGCAGAGCAGATTACAATAAAGCACATGCAAGAACAGCAGAAACGTGAGCGTTATGCATCAAGTCAAAATAGTGCTGTGAAATCTTATTACTAAAAATCAGCTGGTCTCAGGTAGGCTTTGTTTCTACTGAAAAGCTGTGAAAAACAGAGCTGTCCTCCTCAATGCAATTCATCATTTAATCCATAATGTTAAATAGTCATCTACACAGAGAGCTATCGGTGTGAATATGCTAGGTTTTATGAGTGAACTTAACTCCTTAATATTTCACAGCAAAGAGGTCTTTGCTGTGAAAATCATTGTGCATCATTTACCCACACAGTACTGATTAAAGTCTGCAGCAGACTTTAATCAGTATTGGTGAGCTGATATGTGCAAGTATATAGAAAATCAACTTGAAGATGGTCTTTAATGGGAGATTGGCCAATTTGAAATCTGGTAAGACTTTTTTACGTTAATGGATTAATTCCTGGAACTTAACGATCTCACCCTGTAGCCACTAATAAGCGTCAAGTTTGATACTTCCTAATTCAAATACATGAATATGAAATCAACATCACAGCAAATCACAGAAGACCCACTGACAAAGGGGTATTTGCAGAAACATTTGAAGCTCATCATGAGTTAGAGCACATGCTTCAATAGTAACTTTATCTGAATAAAATGACCAAAATTACACCAGTGAGCAAGACTCAGATGAACTCTCTTTAAACTCGGTATGAAAAAGCACAAATTGTTTTCCTAAAATTGATTTTGGTTTTCTGTCACACATGGATGAAATGTCAGTGAAGTGGAACATGTGACTCGACAAAACTCAAATTACCTTTTTCGCAGGGTTTTTATTGATTTATGAGGTAGACTCTTATTATTTGAGATCACATCATTATTGTCAACTACACTTGACTGATTATGAAATTAATAGGCTGTGACACCACTAATCAAAGTCAGGAGGAACAATTAGTACGTAAGAGACCATCAGCCGTTTTTCTTTGAGTATGATGTTGGCTTCATCTAACTAGGATTAAAGATGCATGTTTACCACTGTGATAACATTCTGGATTATTCAAGCAGTGCTTTGGATTTTATAACATTAGTATCATCTGTTAAAACTGTATTAACAAAATATATACTCCCATGTTAAAACCAAAAAAAAAACCTGATACATTTTGTAATAAACGTTTCCAAATTTACAATAATGAGCTTCACTGAAGCATTCTTATTGCTGACAAAAATCCAGCCTGTAATTACGAGGCTTGTGCATATTTTAAAAGCTAACTAACATTTTAGGATCACACTTAAAGATAATACCTGCTATGTCTGTCTCTGACAAGCTGAGTGGGACTATGTTGCTGAGCAGTAATACAGATGTTTCACAGATGTTTCACATTTCTGAGTATGAAATGTGCTATCTGAAGCTGAGGTGGCATGCATATTTTCACATTTAAAAACAACAACAACAAACAAACAAACAAACAGAAAACAAAAACAAAACAAAACAAATATCCAAATCCCCAAATTGAAAAGCACAAATACCTACACAATGACCGAGTATCTGAGGAGGTGGCACTTGTGCATAGCTCTACTAAGCTAGGTATGTCCTGTATGGAGGATAAGCTCTGGTGTCAGCCTTGTAGCTTTGATGAGGTTATATGCATTCGTCTTTTTAATAGGGTTAGTGCAAACCTACCATCCCACCACAATAGAGCAGCAATTTTCTTTAATTATATTTGACACCAGTTAATTATTGTTGGTGATTTCAGATATCTTAGCACACCAGAAATCAAAAGTTGAGAAGAAGAAACAGAAGGACAGAAGAAAACAAAAGGGTAAAGAATGGAAAAGAACAACACAGGACAGAGAAAGGAAGAGACTAAACTAAACAGCAGACTGTAACGTGCAGCATGACACTGTACTACCTGTCGTTTCCACCAGCAAATGCAAAATTCAGGGAAACTCCAGGCAGTACAGTGTGCACGAGCTGCACTGGAGGTTTGGAGGAGCCTGCATGCACAAAACTGATGGGAAACTGTTCTGGGTGGCTGCTCCCATCCCTGGAGCAGGGGCTGGAGAGGGAGAGTGGGGGGGTGGAGGTCCATGAGATGGGAGGCAGCACAGAGTAAACCAAATCTCGCCAATGACAACAGTGAGGATGGGGAAAAATGAAGAAAACAAAGTACTGTTCAGTCAAACAACACAGGAACATGACGAAAATGGTAAAACAAGCTAGCTCCATGAGGAAAATAAAGTGTGTGAAATATATTTGAAATTATTCCATTTAGTCCAGTCCTCTCCAAACTGAAGCCTGCCGCTGACTCAAAGTTTATTAAACATTAACCCTCTGGGGTCCAGGGTATAACTGGCCGTTTTTGACTACTTTTGATTTTACGTCTATATTTCACCTTTAGAAACTGTTTATCTTGCCTGTTTGGTATCATTGTTTTCAGCACAACCTCACGTCTGAATTTGGAGTTTGTTTTTTTTATTTTAACATACTGTATTAGCGCAATTGATCTAAATTCAGACAAAAAACTTAAAATCCAAGTAGAACAAAGTTATATTTCTTACTGTAAAACCCACAAACATGTTTAACGAATCATTTTCATAACTTGAAATGCAAATAGAAATTGTACATTTCTAAAAATAATGCACAAGTTATATGGTACTATTTACCTAAAAATGCAGCCAAGGCCTCAGGCGTTTTTTATACTATCATTTAAAACCATTTACAGAACAATCAGGTTGGCTGCATCAAATAAGAAGGCACACAAATTATTTGTCCCATTCCAAATGATAATTTCTGTCCACTTTAGAGGAGCACACCTCAGGCCTAAACCCTGCAGGCCTGACAACATGAGTGTATCACTCCTGTTTTCCATGTGGAGACGGCGTTCACACTGCAGTCTGCCTTTGGAGGCTTTTTGGAGCAACTGTGACGTTCACTGACACACAAAACAAAACAACAACTACACTACACATTAACTACACACTAACTACAGCCTCCAAACACGCTAAACATCACAAATCTCTCACATGTGAAAACTCGCTCTCTCTCTCTCTTTCACTCGCTCGCTCTCTCGCCGGTGTCACTCCTAAAACCAAGTGCCACATGTTGCCATATAATTTTTTTGATTGGTCGACATGGTACACTTTAACACCAATACAAAAGGGGTGTTTTTACTTTTTTTAAAAATGGTGTTTACTGCGGGAAGTAAAGACCATTTTATTCAGAAAAAAACATTGGGTGTATTTTTTATCGTAACTCTGGTTCTACGTGCCCTATCAACACAATTTAAAAACTGGTATATAGTTTTAAGCCTGCACTTTCAACCCAAGTGGGAATGGAGACTCTGGGTCGCTGCATCTTGTTTTCTGTGTCGTCTTAAATTGGTCATGTGACTTTGACGCACCAGCGCGTCCGTTGACCCCAGAGTGTTAATGGAGATCGCGGTACAGTAATGCCAGAACTGAACAAAAGTATCCCCAAAACCACAGCTAGCACTAAGGTAACATGACTCTGACAGAACCCCGTGACCCAAATTTGTGTTAACAAACAAAACGCCAAAAATGTAGACAGAGTTTGTGCGTTTTACAATAACACTAAGTTCCTTTTTAGATGCTAACAGAGGATTTGTACTTTGGTATACTAACAGGTTTAAGAATGACTAAATAATTAAAGCCGAATTTTGAGGAACAGAAATACAGCACAACTTTAAAGTATTAAAGAACAGTTTTCAGCTTTGTTTTTAGGCTCTTCACATATATGAATGTCAGCAGGCGTGTGTCGTTATTTCACACTGGCTGAGGATTTCTGAGCAGATTAACTGTGACTCTGATGTTAACCCTGCTTCTACCTCCTAGCTATAACTGACCTACTGATTCCACCATCATTAACTAATTTGATCTAAACGAGTTTGACTCATCGTCCAGCAAAAGTCTTACCCTCTCTTTCCTCCTCCATGTGGCTGATACGGAGGGACAAGGCAGCCTTCTCCTCCCTGGCCCGGTCTCTGGCACTGACCACCTCAGCTACCATCTCCTGCCACTCCAGCACCTGGCTCTGAGTGTCATCAGCGCTGCCTGATTCACTTGCCTATGTTCAGCAGGTGCAAAAAGGGATAAGAGACCATCTGTGAGTATTAAATGTAAAACAAAAGCAGCAGGTTTAAGAAAATGTTTGGGTGCTATACCTGAGAGGCAGCCCTCTTGGTGAACTGCTCCAAGTCTGCCTGCAGTGTCCTCTGTTGCTCCTCATACACCACCAACTTTGCCTCCAGCATTTCTAACGATAACATCGAACAAAAATAATGTTCATTTTTGAACTGAGGATTTCCCTTAAGCGTTTTCCTGAAAGTTTAATTTTATTACCGTTTTTTGCTTTAACCTCCTCGTATTGCTCCACCTTCCAGAGGTTTTCTTCTCTCTCCTCCTCGAGTGCAGTGATGCGACTCCGCAGGGCAGTCAGGTCTGGGGGAGCGACTCCAGCCTAAACAGGGCAGAGTCAAAAGTGTCTCTGTTTACTTGGAAGCTTTGCTTTCCAAATGACTTTCAGCATTTTGACGCGTTTTAGATTTTCACTCTTGATAACAAACTGAAAACGGCGTCTTGCAGGCGATCGGCTGATATAAAAGGAAAACGGATAATGTGACGGATGCTGCATCAGCTTTATGGTCATGACGAGCAGCACGAGCAGTAATGAGCTCAAATCTAAAAACAGGTATCAGTTTTAACGACACCAAAGTGAAAGCGAGCTCTCTCCCTACAACTCAGAACAGTCTTATATTCTGTAAGCTATTTCACAGGGTTACATGATTTAACACTGTGAAATAAACTCTAAACAATCTACAACACAGTGGTCCCTCGCGGTTCACCTTTCGCGGTCTCACTGTTTCCCGGATTTTTTTGTGTGCAATTTTGCATGGTTTTTATTTTATGTATCTATTTATTTTATTTATTTTTTACAGTGCATTGTGTTCTGCGTCCTGATTGGCTGTAGACCATTGTCAATCAATCTCGTGCCGTGTCTCCTGTACAGTACAGAATATGTTCAGTTTGTCACATTTCCATAAATCTTCGATCCCAGCAGTGTGACTCTGAAGGTCTGTACTGTATGTTTGTAAGTTTTCTCCCCAACAAACAACAATGTCGACTAAACGTCGTCACCTGCGGGAGCCTTTGGCTTAATTCTATAATACTGGACTTCTTTTTCTACGAAGGTTTGAACTTTGAGAGTTTAAACAAGAGAGAAAAGTGTGAAAATGTTCAAAGTGAAAATGTATAAAGTGTGTAGTTTTACTTAAAACATCTATAATAATTATATTAAAAAAAATAAAGTTGGCTACTTCGCGGATTTCACCTATCGCGGGTTATTTTTAGAACATAACTCCCGCGATAAACGAGGGACCGCTGTAGTACAGTGCACCACAAACATCTACATTTCTATGTTTTATCGATAAAGATTGATACAATTGTAACATTTATACTTGAATAACAGCTGGTTTTATCATTCAGAGTTCAACCATGAGTG
This sequence comes from Oreochromis aureus, assembly GCF_013358895.1. NCBI lineage: Eukaryota > Metazoa > Chordata > Actinopteri > Cichliformes > Cichlidae > Oreochromis > Oreochromis aureus. The sequence continues at coordinate 2,665,689 of NC_052942.1, read as the reverse complement.
GCTTCTCTCGAGTTTATGATTAGCATTTTAAGGATCATTTTGTGTGACTGCAGGAGTTATTTTCTTCTACAGTGCTGTGCAAACAGCCCTTATTTCTTTATATTTCATGTATGTTTGACCAAAACAGAGTTGTACAATTCTAACAAGCCTGAAACCCGAAACCTGGACTGACCATCTTTATTCAATACAGCCTGAACTCACTTTGGCAGCTTTTCTCCCTTTTACTGCACTGGCAGTGAATTTGGGATCATTGCCATAAGCACAGCACAAAAGCACAAAATGTTTTGTCCATCCGACTTGGACAACTTGAAACCCTCACCTGGCTTTTCTTCAGTTCCTCCTCCAGCTGTCTGATTCGACTTTTAGACCAAGCTTTCATTTTTAGGAACTTGGCCTCTGATCTGCTGGCTTCATCTGTTTTCTGTTTTGCTTGTGCTGCAAAAATAACAAAAGACAAAGTTTGAAGCACTGAAAGAACTTGAAAATGTCCTCATGTTCTGCTGCATTGTGTGAACAAACTAAAAATTCCCAGGATGTACATGGGAAAAAGACACCAACTGAACACTGAAGGAGTTCAGATAAATCATCAAAATGAGAAACCAACCTTCCAGCTCAGCTATCCTCTGGATGGAAGCTGAATCTGTGAGCACATTTCCACTTCCTGATGCCTCTTGACTGGCAGGTGGTGCTGCTGCCTGGGCTCTCCTCAGGTCCTCCAGCTGCCTCATGAGATCCTGTTGGGTTTGATCCAGCTGTGCTTGATGCTGCTCGGTCATTCGCTGCACCTCTGCCTGCTGCTTCTCCATCAGGTCACGGAGTTGTGCTCGCATCACATGCTTCTCTGCCTCCATTTTGGATTCAAGGCTCTCTCGCTCGACTTGTAGCCTCTGCAGCTGCTCTGAGAGTTCCTGCATGGACAAAGTATTTGTTCCACATAAGTTTCAAGGTGTCATTATTTCAAGAGAGGTTGAAGAATGGCTACAAAATGACAACGGAGAACATTCTATGCAGGCTGAATGAAAAGTGAAGCACACTGCATCACAATCATTTCCCAGACAAAAATATTTACATGGGAACTATTATGATCATTTCAGCACTATATTTGTATTCTTGGATTTTTGTAGAAAAGCTTAGCATGATGCACAGAGATTTCATCCTCTGTCTGAAAGAAGCTGTTTTAGCCCCTCCCCCCGAGCTTGCTACATGTAAGCAACATTAGGGATATTTCTTCTCTGGTCTGAAAACAAGTGTTTACAGTAGTCTGAAGCTGCGTTTAAGCTCAAAGACATTAAATATGGAAATTGATCATTTTGACAGAAAATAAGGAAAAACACCAAAGTCTTTACTGAGATGCAAACGGGAGCGGCGAGTCTGCTAACCTTTATCTGCTGATCTCTCCCGTCCACCTCTCCCTGGAGAACATCAATGACCTGAGTTTTACCCAGCAGCACTTCCTCCTTCTCATGAAGCTTCTGTTTTAGAGCCTTGAGAAGCTGAAAAGAAAAGCACGGATTCACAAACAACCCCAAAATTCCAACTTCTTTCAGTTGCATAAACTCCTGACTGACTGTGGGATGTAATCTTAAATGTCTGTGTTACCTGCTCCAAGTCTGCACTGGCATCTGACTTGGCTGCTAGCTTGAAGAGCTCCTGTTCATGCATCTGGTTGACCTCCATCAGCTGGCTGTCCTTCTGAATGATGATGTCTTTGAATGTCTGGATCTATAAACAAACACACAACTCATTGTGAACCCAAGACAGCTAAATTCTACAACAGAAGCTGTATTGTCCATCTTTGAAAACCTACATTCTGCTTGTACATGCTCTCCTTTTGGCTGTACTGCTCCTTCTCTGTAGCCAGCAGGTCTTTGAGGCTGTCTGTCTGCTCCTGCAGCAAACTGTAGCGCTCCTCTGCTTCCCCCACTTTCTTAGTCAAGCTCTGTACCAGCAACTGCAGCTCCTGCATCGCCCCGCCGTCCTCAGCCTGGGGGGACAGAATACATGAGTGACAGTGACCGCATCTCTGAGAAAATGCAAGACATCGCCTGTTTTGACTCAGCTTTAATCCATTTTCTTCTACTTTCCTAACTTTGTCTGCCTATTGTTAATACGTGCAATATTTGGATTGGAAAACTACAAAGAAAAACGCATTGAGATGATTCTACATGCTCAAAGCATTTATGACCTTTTGTGGTGGTGCAGGTGTGATGGGCTGATCTCCAGCCAGCGCTGTTTGCAGGTGGACAATGTAGGCCTCTTTTTCTGCCAGCTTCTTGTCCTTCTCTGTCAGCATAGTGTCCACTTCTTCACCACGCTGCCGCTGAGACTCCAACTCCTTCATCTACACAAAGTATTGGTCAGAAAAATTGTATCTCAAAGTGTAAGCGTGCACCTCAGGATATGTCACAACAGAAAAAGAAATGAATACATCCGTTTGCTCAATGACACCATTGTGGGTGCTGTCTGCGCATATTCATGGAAAGGATGGTTAGTCTGTAACTACAAGAAGAAATGAAGAGAAAAATATGGAGCCAGGAAAAATACAGGGTGGGCCATTTATATGGATACACCGTAATAACATGGGAATGGTTGGTGATATTAAAGTCCTGTTTGTGGCACATTAGTATATGTGAGGGGGCAAAACTCCTCAAGATGGGTGGTGACCATGGTGGCCATTTAGAAGTCGGCCATCTTGGATACAACTTTTGTTTTTTCAATAGGAAGAGGGCCATGTGACACATCAAACTTATTGGTAATGTCACAAGAAAAACAATGGTGTGCTTGGTTTCAACGTAACTTTATTCTTTCATGAGTTATTTACAAGTTTCTCTTTGTTCACAGCCATTGACATGTCGAAGAGGTTAACACGTGAGGAGCGGATCGAAATCGTGTTGATATCTGGTGAACGCAGTAACCGGGTCATTGCAGCAGATTTCAATGCAAGACACCCTACGAGACCACCCATCTCCCATGCTACAGTTAGCAAACTGCTTGCTAAGTTTCGTGAAACTGGTTCAGTGTTGGATTTGCCAAAATGTGGATGCAAGAAAACTGTCACTAATGAAGAAACATCAGTGGCTGTCCTAGCTTCATTCAGCAAGAGCCCACAGCGTAGCACTCGCCGCATGTCACTGGAGAGTGGCATTAGTCGAACATCCCTTCGGCGGATATTAGCTACTCACAAATGGCACCCTTACAAACTCCAGCTACTGCAGCATCTCAACGAGGATGACCCAGATCGGCGCACAGAATTTGCAGAATGGGCAAAACAAAAATTGGAACAGGACCCTCAGTTCACGCAGAAGATTTTGTTCAGTGATGAGGCAAACTTTTATGTGAATGGTGAAGTTAACAAACAAAACCACCGCTATTGGTCTGACACTAACCCACACTGGATGGATCCCTCCAAGGCTACGTTCACACTGCAGGTCTTAATGCTCAATTCCGATTTTTTGATCAAATCTGATTTTTTTGTCTGCTTGTTCACACTACAAATAAAATGCGACAGCAAACGCTCTAGTGTGAACGCTCAAAGCGGCCGCATGCGCAAAAGAAGACGTCACACACAACGCGCTCTGTTTAGACCCAGAGCAAACAGTATTGTTTGACTGATGGCCCTTAATATAAAGACTTCGGACTTTCGTTTCCCATTTTTGCTTTAAGTTATTTTGTTATTTACATAATAATGTAAATAACCTAATAATGATCCTTTTTGCTGTTTTAGAGGAGCGGTGCTTCAAAGGATAATCTGCAGATTTCTGTCAGAATCTGCAGATTATACAGTACAAATAAAATGTTCACGTTGTCTTCCCAACAGTTTCACTGACATCTACACCGGATGGCCAGGAAGCGTTCGCGATGTCTTCTCAGGTGCTTCTCCGGCGCTGATAATTGGCGTCTGTCTTGTGTCAGTGACATAAAAGACGGATTTAATGCGACATGACTGTTCAAACAGCAGTCGCTTTCTAACACATCGGATATGTATCGGATTCAGTACCACATATGAAAGTGACCCAGATCGGATTTGTGCCGTTCACACTGTCATACCATGATCGGATATGGGTCGCAGAGGGTCAAAAAAATCGGATTTGATGCGCTTTCGCCTGCAGTAGCCCAAGACTGTTAGAACAACAAAAGTGATGGTTTGGTGTGGTATATGGGGCACAACGATAGTGGGTCCATTCTTCATCAATGGAAACCTCAAGGCCACTGGATATTTGAAATTGCTACATGATGATGTGTTTCCCTCTTTGTGCACTGAAGCTGGCACGTTCCCTGAGTTTTTCCAGCAAGATGGTGCACCACCACATTATGGGTGCCAGGTCCGAGCATTCCTAGATGAACAGTTTCCTGGAAAGTGGATTGGTCGTCATGGGCCAGTTGAATGGCCCTGTTGGTCTCCCGATCTGACCCCTTAGACTTTTATCTTTGGGGTCATCTGAAGGCAATTGTCTATGGTGTGAAGATACGAGATGTGCAGCACCTGAAACTACGGATACCGGATGCCTGTGCTGGCATTTCTCCTGCGGTGTTGCTATCAGTGTGTGAAGAGTGGGAGAAGAGGGTTGCATTGACAATCCAACACAATGGGCAGCACATTGAACACATTTTATAAGTGGTCAGAAACTTGTAAATAACTCATGAAAGAATAAAGTTGTGTTGAAACCAAGCACACCATTGTTTTTCTTGTGACATTACCAATAAGTTTGATGTGTCACATGGCCCTCTTCCTATTGAAAAAACAAAAGTTGTATCCAAGATGGCCGACTTCTAAATGGCCACCATGGTCACCACCCATCTTGAGGAGTTTGCCCCCTCACATATACTAATGTGCCACAAACAGGACTTTAATATCACCAACCATTCCCATGTTATTACAGTGTATCCATATAAATGGCCCACCCTGTAGAATAAACTGGTGACATTTTTCCATAAATTTATTGGATTCATCTCTGTCAATATGAGCTGTGTTGAGGAAACATTTCATTTTCTACGGGCATTTCTTTGTTCTCTGCTGAAATTAGCTGCCATTGCTGTTTTTCTGTTGTGTCATGCCTGATTATAATTCAAATTAAGAATAGATACATGTAATTATAAAAAAATAACTTCAAAAAATTAAGTGGATGTGGTGGGGGCACAGGGTAAGGCTAGTTAGGCCAAGACTAGCACCTATGTGGGTTCCAACAATACTCCAAGTAACATCAGTGGGAAATATCTCATTTCCCTTTATCTGGTAGGCATCAAAATCAAAGTATGCTTTACTTTGTTTTCCAGTTCCACATCTCTTTGTGCAAGCTGCTGTTCTAGTTCATCAACCTTCTTCTTCAGCAGGACAATCTTGCCTCGGCTGGCTTGTTCTCCTCCTTCTGATGAACCCTAAACAGAAACATGAAGATAGCACTTTAACAATCCCAATGGAAACAGAGCAGAAACATGATTCAAATGGGATCCGCATGGCATGACTGTGTCTGAGCTTCTAAAGCCAATGGTGCACTGAATTGGTGGAAAACGTTTAGTATTTATTTGTTTCTACGTTTA